>NC_053428.1:2912732-3212732 GCF_007990345.1 Gossypium hirsutum
GGAATATGCATCTCTGATTTCATTATTCACCGATGATTTTTCATTGAAGGAAGCTGTAGTTGACTTGAAGGAACCATGAGTGGATTTGTCACCATTCCTTGCAATGTTACTGTAAACATTTTCAGTCCCCCCTTCCTGGTTATGTTGTTCATTCCTGTCAGCTTGTTCATAATTCCCAGAATCCCTTCCATGAAAGGAATTATTAATAGGATGTCTGGCATGATGTTCATTTCCTGATGATGAGCCAGTATATTTCCGTAGTTCCTCATAATTCATACCATTAGGGGACATGTATGGCTCCATTGAATACTGCTGGGAGATATTTCCCCGGCTTGAAAGTTCAGCAGCAGCTCGGGCAGCCATACTTGCTCGCTCTGCAGATTCAGCAGCTGCCTGAGCAGCTGCAGTAGCATCCTTAAATTTCATTTCCCAGTGTTGACTTGGCGAAGAGGAAGCTCTCTCATTCCCAGAATATGAATTCCTAAATTTCATCCCTTTGATTTTCAGTTCCTGAAAAGCAGAGCACCGAAATAAATACCAACAAGTAACATACAATTGAAAAAATTAACCAAAAGATGATCAATCAGTAAGTTTAAATCTAATAATTAACATACCATGAGGCTTCAAATTTGGAGGATAAGTTCCAGAGGACACCGAATTATTGGTACTAGCATTTGATTGATCAAAATTATTAGGATGAAGAGATGATCTAGAGCTGTGCTCATAGAAGCTTGCGGGTGCTTCACTTCTTCCAGTGTGTTTAGAACCTTGAACATTAGGGGTGCCTTAATCATAATTAGGAAATTGAACGCCTGGAGGTCTCTGCTCATGACTGGGTGAAGCTTGAACAACTGGAGGATCTGCCAAAATTTTGGTGGCCTCCATAGAAGTACTTGGTCCATTCTGCAGAAAAAAAAATTCATATGGAGAGAGCATTAGTCATCGAGCAAATCAATTAACCTCTGACAAACGAGTAACAACATACAACCACTTCAAAATGGGTGTTGAGTTCATAATAAATTAAGGTGTTTGTCAATGTAACTTGATTAAATTGTCGTCATTATTTTGTTGGTACATCAAGATTTGCGGGCTGAATTTTGAATTTTTAAATTTTAAATAAAAAAGATTAATTTTATAAACATTAAAGGTTAAATTTGTTGATTTTTTATATTTAGGATCAAATTGATAAAATTTATAAATATTAAAGGGTTAAAATTGTTGTAACACTCCTATACCATGTTCGGCTCAAGGAACCTGATATAAGAATATTACATTCGGTGTCAAAGTAATTCATGGCAAATCACTAATATGTTAGAATATAAAAACGGACAAATAATAAATACGCATAATTTATAATTTAATCCTTATTAAGACTTAGAACATACTTGATTTTTTTTTCTTTTTTCCTAAGTACATGACATTCTATCCAAAATTTTAAAACGTATCATCTTGTTGCTTGAAGATGTGATGAGATGAAAGCTCGTAATCTCAAATACAACTCTTCAAAATTTCTGTACCTAATCTGCACATGGAAATAAACCGTACGCTGAGTATACATCCAGTGGTATTACTATAATTCAAATGCTTAAGGTAAAAATAATAAACATGCACATTTTAATCTTACTACCATTTTACTTATAATAAATCATTCATGCATTTAATTCTTAACCATTTCATAAAATCATTATTTCATATATTTCATTTCTATATCTCAATTCAACAATTTATTCTATTTCATATCTAAATCTTTACTATATTAGACTTTCAATAATTATTTAAACCAACATTTTTTTAATAAAATTAATTATAATTAATTCATATAATTATATTCAATTAACTCATACACTATTTCATTATTTCCAATTCATTCTATTTTCACTTCTTATTTCGATATCTCAATTTCAATTTACATTTCAATTCATAATTTCACTTTCTCATACTTTCAATAGTTCAATCAATCAAATTCATTCGATTTTCTTATTTCATTTATTCAACTGATTTCAATATCAATAATTTGATGGTTTAGCAAATTCATGAATCTTATGTTCATGCTTCAAATCTCACATCTCAATTCAATTCACAATTCGACTCATAATTTCTTTCTCATGATTTTTAATAATACAATTAATCAAATTTATTTTGAATTTTCTCATTCCAGTTATTTACCCTATTAACAAACCCGGACTTTGGCGGATACATGGATCCAACCAAATACACCAGAATGGCACCCAGTGCCTCATCGGATAGTTCGAAGCAAAGTTGACACCCAGTGCCTCATTGGCCTAATCGAAGTAAAGTGGTACCCAGTACCTCATCGAATCTATCCGAAGTACAATAGTGACACCCAGTGTCTCATTGACTCGAGATCGAAGAATCCCTGAACTCTTCCAATCCTATGGCATGCCAACTATATCTGACTCAGCCCGACTAGTTAATAGGGTATTCGATCCACTTTCTCAATTCAATATCACTTTCAATTCATTTACGAAACAATTCAATTATCTTCCACCTTTCAACCAACATTCAATTCACAATTCAATTCAAATTCACTTTTTCACTTTCTAATCAATATACAATTCAATACCAATACATATTTCAGATAAGCACATATAATCATACTTTGATTCAATTCAATCCACTTTTCAATCAATACACAATTCACATGTTCACCATATTCATAATTTAATTTATTTTCATTCAATTCATATTTTCGATTCATTTTTCAACCAAGTTCAAATCACTAATCACCTTTCAATTAATATACATTTTAAATAATCACATATTTTATTCATTCAATTCAAATCACTTTTAATTTCCAATTTGTTCACATTTAATTTCAATAGCCATAAACATTTTTAAATCAATTTTATTCAAATCAATACCATTATTTCAATTACTTTCCTAAATTTATCTACCATTCATTTTAATTAAAATATAACAATTAGTAATAAATAGATTTGAATTATAGTAATACAAACCGTGATTTCTCGTTTTTACTCTTTGTCTACTTTTTCACTTCCTTTCTTCGCGAATGCCTCAGGTGCGATATTAGCTATGGAAAATTAAGATAAATTTCATAATCATTAATACAATATTAATTTTTATCTAATAAATTGAATTTCTATTCAATTTTCTACTTTAATTTCAATTTAGTCTTAACTAAATTCAGTTACTTTTCTATCTCAATTCATACTTTATTTCTACTCAATTTTCAACTAAACTTAGACATAACTATCTAAATTTCTTCATAAAACTCTAATTTCAAAATTCTTACAATTCAGTCCCTACTATGTAAAACTAATAGCTTCTTTTACAATTTAATCCTTTAATCAATTCTAAAAATTCTATCAATCAAACCCCTAATTCATCATTTTGTTCAACATGAATTATGTTCAAAAACCTAAGAACTTCCAAAACTTCAACTTAATTTCAACAAAACTTTATTCTAAAGCTTCTAAAATATCAAAATTAAAAAAAAAGACTTAATTGACTTACCTATTTAAGTTCTAAGCTTTAAAATCCTTATTTCTTCCTTTTCCTTTTTTTTTCTTTCTTTTTCCTTCTTTCCTTCCCCTGTTTCGCCCCTCCTGTTCTGTTTCTATTCTTCTTTTGTTTCTTTTATTTCATTTACTTTATATATATAATAATAATAATAATAATATTTAATTCATAAATATCTTTTAGTTAAATTTAAATTATAAGAAAATATTTTATTTTATTTTATTTTTTACAAGTGTATTTATATATTTTACACATATACCAGTAATCATTATACAATTGTCTTCATTTTAATTTATTTTAATAATAATATTAATAATAATAATTATAATTTAATAATTTAATATAAAACTATAATAATAATTATAATAAATATCTATTTAATAACAAATACATATATCACAATTGTACATATAAATATTTTTACATTTGTATATTATCATGATCATCTATTTGTCTTTCTTTTATTTATTTATCATACAAAAATCTTATAATATAATTATTTAATTAATAAAGTAAATAAATGATTATAATACAAGTGTAAATATATACATTATTACACTTGTATCATCTTATCACCATACACCTGTCTTAATTTATTTTATTTCATAATATAATAATATTAATAATAATACTTAAAAAAACCATATTAATAATTATAATTAATAACAAAATCTCAGGATTTTTATATTCATTAACCACCTCATTCTAAGCAATTAGTCCAATTGCTTATTTAGGCCCTTAAAGTTTTCTTTAATCTATAATTAAACTTTTACCCTTTTTTCAATTTAATTCTTTTTTGCAATTACTCTTAATTAAGCTAAATTCACCTAATTAAAACTTAATTAAGCTTACTACTAGACTCATAAATATTTCTAATAATTATTTACGAACTTGGTTTATTAAGACAGAGGTCCGATATTACACTTTTTTGATGCCTGTGAAGTTTGGGTCATTACAATTGTTATTATTACCCTTGCTATTATTACGACTGGCTACCTAAATGTGCAAAGTAGGCCCCTCCTAGTGTGGACAAAAGCCACTAGAGTGCAAATGGAGGCCCAACCCCTGGGAGGCTCTCGCAAGTGTAACAAGTTCGAAACGATGCACTTTCGAGAAGAGCCTAACGGTTCTGTTATGTGACAAGAATGTATTGGAAGAATCTAGGAGGCCTCAAAGAGTTTTAAAGTCTAAAACAGAGACCAAAATCTTGTAAAACTCAGTAAAATTTTTCAGAAGCAATAAATTACTTTAACAATGTGTAAATTTGTTAATACTATTATGTGGCATAATTTTAACCATCCGATGTAATAAATGTTAGCCATCTATTTGAAGGGATTTGATCTATAAAAAGGAGACATCTTCCCTCATTTGTACAACTATTCTCCCTAGTCTATTTACTATCTAAATAAAAAGTTAAATTAAGTTTTGATTTGTTAGGATTAAGTTATTAACTGGGTTACTTGTTTTGATTTTGGGTAATCTGTTGGTTCGTTTATTGGTACGATGGTGTTAATAATTCGAGTAGCCCAAATGTTTTATCTTGAGTTTTTTTTTTATAAATCTAGTATATATTTAAAAAATATATATCTTTTATTCCTAAAATTTAAAATTATTTATATAACATTTTTACTTAAAAAAGTTTTACTTAAAATTTAGCTTTTACTTGAAGTTATTTTTATTTTCTTAATTTTTTTAATTTACTAGTCCGACAGTGAGATTCCATATAATAGAAGGTTAAAACGAAACCATTCTCGTTAGTCCAATCGAGGATCTGGTTGTAACTTTGAGGGTTTAGCTGTTCGGCTCTGGAACTAGTACGAGAGAGAGATTGGAAGGAGGATACTGAACGATGCGTTAAGGTCAATAGTGAATGCTGAGAGGAGGGGCAAGGCCAGGGTGGAACTGAAATCAATCTCCACCGTCATATCCTCCTTCCTAAATATCATGAAATATCGAAGACAGTTCCTTCTTTTTTTTCTATTTTTTTTTCTTTAATTCGTTGTTTGTGATTATGGATTTGGATTATTTAGGTCAATATGCATGGGTTTTTGTTTTAATTTAATTTAGTATTGATTAATCTCGAGAATTAATTTGGTTGAAATGACCTAGTTTTGATAGTTGTTATTTAAACCTGCAAAAGTTTTTCTTTTTGTGAATTTGAATATTGTTGTATCAGTGAATACTTATGTATGTCAAAGAGTTGAACTTCAATAAGCATATTCATTTAATTAGTTTATACACATTTATACACATTTTTGGATGTCTGATAAAGAATTTGGGTGTTGAAAGCCATCAATTCATTTTTTAGACTATACAAGTAAAGATAAGGGTTGAACCCGATCTAAAGCAGGAGTTTTGATGATAACCCATAGCAGCCATTTGGAATGACTGATGTTGCTCTCTTCACACATTCACATCCCGAGCACAGCCTGAGAAACTTATTCTGCTTCTTATTTCTCCAATTTCAAAGAAGCTGTTTTATTGCATCAAAGAAGCTTTATCAACGGAAATAACATTTCAACTCTAGTTGGATAGGTAATATATTATACATCCCTGTAATGTTAAAAAAAAAAAATCTGTATGAACATGCAAATCGAAAATAGTCATAATAACATAAGGCAGCACATTGGAAATTCAGAAACTACATATACATTAGCGATTCTGTCTGAGGGAATTTAAGTGTGCGGCCAAGGTATCATAATCAGGAAGCTTAGGGTGAACATGAGTGGCACTCTCCTTCGATGATCCCTCAATTGATGTTTGAGCCTTCGAACTTTTGGCACTACCTGATGATATACTCTTCCGGACGGGAGAAGATACTTGTTCCTTTTCTGATGATTTCAAAGTTCCACCAACTGAAGATCTCTTGGTCTCTGAAACCGGCCTTGAAGTTGGTTGAGATGAAAACCGGGAATGCTGAAAACTTTCTCGGTGATCCGAGCTCTTCTTCTGAGGCTGAGTCTTTGGTTTAGCTTCGTCAGCATCTGGGCAATTTGAGGTTAAACTCTTTTCCTCACCATTGTCAAGCGCTACTGCTGGCTCGGAGGAAACTGTAGTTCTGTGATTAGAACTTCTCCGTGAATATGAAAGAGGAGCTTTCGTCCTTCGAGAAATTCTTGTGTTTGAATGCACCTTTAAACTTGTTTTAGGAAGATCTTCATCAGAACCACTATTTCCAGAATCAAAATATGGGACAGGGGTCCTTGAACTTGATCTCTTGTTGTTTGAGCCTTTACTTTCTTCAAAGCTTGGAGTTTTGTTGTATTGATCATCAGTGCTACTAAAAGCCTGTTTTGGCTGTTCCTCCTGAGAATCATCGTCACTAGAGTCAACCTGAGTAACCGGTGCTCTTGTGCTGACTATTCTACTTACTTCAGCATTCTCTTTCCTACCATATGGCTTATGAATGTAAGATCCAGAACTAACTGAAGCTTCCACTGCCGCGGGAAAGGATGATTGCTTAATTCTAGTAGATGTATCATTGCCTGCTTCTTCAGAGGATAACGCATTGCCTCCAGGAACTTTAGAATATGGTGGACGCCTATAACCCTTATTTCGAAGGCCACCTGTCAAATTTCCCAAGTTCAGTTCCTTTCTTTCTTCCAGACTAGACTCATTAGAATGTTCAGTATCTTCCATGCCTTCAACCAACCGTGAATTGAGACTACTGTTTCCAGCCTCCTGGGAATCCATATTTTGTTTCTGACTACCTATACCAGGATTGCTATTCCCAACGAACCTAGATTTGCCTATGTCCTCTTCACTCTCTGAACTACGGCCATAATCATCGAATGTTGCAGGCAAGTCATCCCCATGAGAAGGAACTGCAGAGCTAGTTGAACTTTCAAAGAAGGCAGAAGCAGGCCACTCCTCTGAGAAAATATTGGATTTTGAAACGGACTTTTGAGCTGAATTGATATTCTGCTCAATGCTCAAAGAATTTGTACTTGTAAATGGATGACTAGGTGATATCTGACCCGGAGAAGAAAAGTTCATGTTGTATTCATGTACTTTAGGCTCTTCCTCCAAACCAAAATTGTCTTCATAAGTATCTGATCCATAATCATCAAAAACTGCCGAGGCATTGTCAAAAGAACCTGTTGTTTCTTCTGTGCCTCTTGGAAGGCTTGCTTCATCATTGAGATGAAATAAATCCTCACCAGAACCATTTCCAGACTTCTGACAGTTTATATTTGATAAAACATCATGATCATCATAAGAACTCTTTCTATCATGCAGTTCATTCTCAAATTGCATCCTGCTTTCACCAGACTTTCTCTTATCATTTTCTGACTCCTGCCAATATAGAACAGAGAGATCATCATGATCACCGGTAGATGTGTTTACTTGAGAAACAGACGAAGAATATCTTGATTGTTCCCCATCCCTGACGTCATGATGATCAACATTCTGAGGATTCTTAATATCATGCAGTTCATTCACAAATTGCTTCCCATTTCCACCTGAGTTTCTCTTCATGCTCACTTCAGCAAAATGCTCCATCTGCCTGTCTTCAGATGAGTTTATTAGGGAATATGCATCTCTGATTTCATTATTCACCGATGACATTTCATTGAAGGAATCATGAGTGGATTTATCACCACTCCTTGCAATGTTACTGTAAACATTTTCAGTCCCCTCTTCCTGGTTATGTTGTTCATTCCCGTCAGCTTGTTCATAATTCACAGAAGCCCTTCCATGAAGGGAATTATTAATCTGATGTCTGGCATGATGTTCATTTTCTGATGATGAGCCAGTATACTTCTGTAGTTCCTCATCTCTCATACCATTAGGGGACATGTATGACTCCATTGAATACTGCTGGGAGATATTTCCCCGGCTTGAAAGTTCAGCAGCAGCTCGGGCAGCCATACTTGCTCGCTCTGCAGATTCAGCAGCAGCCTGAGCAGCTGCAGTAGCATCCTTAAATTTCATTTCCCAATGTTGACTTGGCGAAGAGGAAGCTCTCTCATTCCCAGAATATGAATTCCTAAACTCCATCCCTTGATTTTCAGTTCCTGAAAAGCAAAGCACCGAAATAAATACCAAGTAACATACAATGAAAAAAAAAAAAACCAAAAGATGATCAGTCAATAAGTTTAAATCTAATAATTAACATACCATGAGGCTTCGAATTTGGAGGATAAGTTCCAGAGGACACCGAATTATTGGTACTAGCATTTGAGTGATCAAAATTATTAGGATGAAGAAATGATCTAGAGCTGTGCTCATAGAAGCTTGCGGGTGCTTCATTTCTTCCAGTGTGTTTTGAATCTTGAACATTAGGGGTGCCTGTATCCATAGAAGTACTTGGTCCATTCTGCAGAAAAAAAAATTCATATGCAGAGAGCATTAGTCATCGAGCAAATCAGTTAACCTCGGACAAACGAGTAACAACATACAACCACTTCATAATTGAATATTTCTGCATGGAGGGTTCCAAGTATGTTTAAATAAATATTTATTTGTTTGCACATCAAAAAGAAAAAAGAAAAAAGAAAAAAAGGGAAACCTGTTTTACACTAGTCTTACCAGCATGTCATCATAAATCTTTGATTCTTTAGCTCCAAATGATTCAGGGTTCCAGTTGATCTTATGTTCCACAGCAATTGCAGTCAAAATTTTGAGTTTGGTTGGACCATCAGGTGCATTAGCAGATAGTTTCTCAACTAACTAAAAGGAATCAAAAGAATTTTGTTAGGGCCATATAATTCTCATTATGCCAGATAATACTAAAATCTGGGTGCATTTCAACTACTGTTAATTCAAGAGTAGATGTTCCATACAAACTCACCATACGACCAACACCGCAATTAGGACGCAGTTCAAGCGAGGCAGAAGTAAATTCTTTTCCATATTTTGCTGTAAAATGCTTTGAGACATCCTTGAGTTCTGGTATCTCTTCACACCTTGCAGACGCAAATATGACACTTGAAATCGCTTCCTTCAAATCGAGGGGGCAGTTTCTGAATAATTCAAGTCGATGAAAACACAATCTAAGGTTACTAAAAATATAGCAATAGAGAAAAAAATTAGTATAGCTGAAAGACCAAAACACTTATAAATTCATCCTCGACGCACTCAAGCACATATATCCAGCTACTCAAAGCCACTGAAATTAACAGGTGCACCAACCTCTAGCAGAGGTCGCCAATCTACTAAAATTTCAAATCAAAGTAGTTTTATTGTACTTGAATTGAATACCAGTTTTCCCAGTTATGTTACTTGAAATCAGGTGTGAGTGTCAAATAGGGATACCTGTTCAACACATGCATCTTTAACTTTTACTAAGTTCTTTCCAAGTATTTAGAGGGTTACCTATGTCCATAAATCCATTGGACTAACAAAGTACCCCAAGGGTTCCCCTAGGTATTAAGGGAACTTGGGGGTTTTATAAACCAAGTCTAATTGGTTTAACAATGAAGGTTAATTTGCCTCTATTTGTTCAAACATCGGCAAACTCAGTAGCGTTACCCTAAATCCATAAAGGGCGATTAAAATCAATTCATGAAACAGTAAAAGAAAGTAATTTTACACACTTTTGAGATTCAATTATAAAAGGCGTTTAAAATCACTTAATGAAACAGTAAAGAAAGTAATTTACACACTTTTGAGATTCAATGATCGGCATACGTGCGACGATTAGTTCACAGTAGATCTCAAGTAGATTATACGCTGCCACAGTCTTTTCTTCCCTAACGACATGCTCCACCTGAAAAATTAAAATAAATAAATAATGCCACTAGAATTAAAAACAAAATCAAGATAAAGAAAACTCTGATCAAAAGTTAATACCCGAATCCTGGCCGTCTGATCTTGCCCCGACTCCAGTAATTGAGCCAACTCCCTCTTTAACTGCTGAACGTGTGCTTCTCTCTTGTTCTTCATTAGCTTTATTCGAGGTATCGCTAGCTTTAAAGCCATCTTGCTGTATCAAGTCAAAAATTATAATAAAAAAGGTCAAAAGATCATACTTCCTCTTCGGTTAGAAAACACACACAAAAATCAATTAATTTAACAGATATAGAAATAAAATTAAGAAAAGAAATTACCATTTGGCTGGCTTGAAACTCCTGTGAAGCATTTTTATTTTCCCGGAATGGAGTATGATAAGTCGTTAAAGAGGGAATCAGAAGAACTAAAAAGGGGTTTTATCTTTTGCTTTGGATCAGAAGGGGAAAGTGAGATTGTGAATTTGATTTGGTCGGATGATTGATTTGTTAACGGAAACTGGGATCTTAGCGGCGAAGGAAGGTATAAGAATGGATTGGAGTTTTCGCGGAAATTGAAATGTCGTTTTATTATTATTATTATTCCTTTTTTCAATTTCTTGTGATGGTCAGATCAGAAATCGAATGTGATTAGAACACTTGAAATTTGGGAACACTATAAGGAAAGCGTGTGGAGTCAAATTCAAAATATATTGTTGATTTTGATAAACAGAGGGGACACAGAGTCTGAGATCAGAGGTTGATTGGGAAATTAATACTTAACGACGTGGAACTCTCTGTTCATGTGGAATTTACCAAAAACGCCTCTCCATAGGGTAGAACTTTTCTTTTCTTTTGGGTATAAAATTTTCAATCTTTTTAGCGAGGGTCGCCGTACTACCAAGATCACTTTATGTAATTAAAATAAATTATATTATTTTAAAATAATTTAATATTTTTAAAAATAAAATTTGAATAGTATTAATTTGAATTAGTAAAATTTTAAAATTTTCATTCAATTAAAGTTTTAATTTGATATATATTTTTTATTTTTTATTGTAATATATACAATTTATTATCTTTATCAATTTTTATTGTATTATGTATAATTTATTGTCTTCATTAATTGTAGATTTATATTTTTATCCTATTTATCAAATTTGTATCATCGTCAACTGAGTCACTAACTCAGTTATAGATCTTACGGAAATGTATTTTCGTAATTAAAATATACTATATTATTCAATGATAATTTAGTCTTTCTATTTAAAAGCAAATAAAGTGCATACAGTGAAATTTGAACCTACGCCAATTAGATTAATACAATTTCAAACTTACACTTAATCAAAATTTTATTTTAATATATTTTATACATTTTTATTGTAATATCCACAATTTATTATCTTCATTAGTTGTATATATTAATAATTTTGTTAATTGAGTTGATGTCACAACACAACAGTACCTCACAAACGATGATAAGTCAAAACCATGATAAATAACAACAGTGCATCTAGTGTTGTTTATCTAAGGTATTTATGTGTTTAAATTTCGTTTTATTCATACTTTAATCTAATTTTTTATTTTAATATTGTATATATTTCACGTGTTATCATAATTAATAAGTTTCAAACCATAAGTTTCATTATTTATTTTATGTTATTTTTAAAAATACATCTATATTTTAAATTCGTAATTTCCATACGCATAGACATTTGATAGGATTTTTAGTTTTTTTTAAAATAAGATTGGCTTTATTGTTAAGTAATGGAATAGCACACTTTTAGTTTTCTAAAGGTTAAAATATGTTATAAATTCATTTACTTTTCACAAATTTAAAATTTAATATTTGTACTTTTATTTATAAAAATTTAATATTTTTATTTTTATATTTCAAAATTTATATTCAATTGTTAACTTTATTAAATATTAAAATTTTGGCATGATATTTTAAAATAAAAAAATACTCACATAATAACAATGTGACTAAAAAATTGACATTGTAATAAATTTGAAATTAACAAAATAATTTTAACAGTGTTAATAATTGATTTTAAATGTTGAAATTTGAAAAAATGAACCCTTAAATTTCTAAATATATATATATATAAGAACTAAATTTAAAAATTGTGTGATATATTTTGACCTTTTATAAATTCAAAAGAAAAGGCTATAAAGGTCCAGGTGTAGATTCGCGCATGGGAAAATGGAAATTGTGATATAGTTCTCGAACGCTTCTTTATTTTTCTTCAATATCGCCAGACAAATAAGTAAAGAATAATGAAATTCATGTCTTTTACGCCTTTTATTATTATTATTATAAATATGCAAATCGAGTGGACGAAAAAAGATTTTATATGAAAAAACATGGAACTGAAATCAAAATCAGTTAGATCAGGAGTGTAACTTGTAAGCCTTTGTAATGCTTCGTTGGGCCATATACTAATTGGTCAATTTTATGCGGTTGGTAGTTGCGCTAACATCCTAACATCAATCAGTGAATTCATTAATTCAAATGGAAGCTGCCTGTTTGAACTGCTTTTGACAAAAAGGAGGGGAGGAAATGTTAAAATTCATCATTCACAAATATAATATCATCTCATATTTAAATTTGACACCTTTTTAATATAGTATATATATAGCAAATGTTGATGAAAATTCATAATTAATTGATAATATTAGTGATTAATATTCATTAAATTAACCCTGAAAGTAAAAGAAAATCACAATTATCAATTTATATTCAACAAATTAACCATAAAATTAAACAAATTCACCATTAAACTAATTTTATTATATTAACAAAATTATGAAAATTTAAACCCTAATAAATATTAGCAAATATCTTTGATTCGCTAACCTAAAACAATGATTAAACACTAAAAAATTAATACGATTATGAATGTCATTCGAATCAAACGGGTGATTGAATTGATTAAACTACTGGTTATTGGTTCATCCAGTTCAAACAAATGAATTATTAAAAAATCATAAAAATTAAAACAATTTACTTCAATCATCACTTCAATCGATTTTTTAGTCTCGTACAATCGATTCATACCAATTCACAAGTAAACTACATTTTTGTCATGATCTATACAGGTAAAAAAAAACGGATATTACCAAGTACCAAATGATGGATTTAAGCATCCAAAGAAATAGAGGTGAGTAAAATTTGATTTGATTCGAAAAACTTGATAAAAAATTTAAATTTTGAATTAAATAATTTGAGTTATTTGAGTTAGGTATCAACTCGAATAAAAAATAAAATTTTTCTGTTTAACTCGAATATGAATTACACAATTCGAGTTATCCGAAAATCCAAATAAAAAAAGAGAAAACTACATCGTTTTGATAAATTTTTACTTTTTCTAAAGTTAAAAGTCAAAATCATTAAGTTAAAAGAGAAAATTATATTGTTTTGATAAATATTTACTCATTAAATTAAAAAATAAAATAATTATATTATTTATATAGTTAAATAATCTTATACTTTGTTTACTAATTAAATAATCGATCCATGTAAAGACAAAAGTACGTCATTTTGATAAATATTTAACTTTTCTAATGTTAAAAGTCAAAACCATTAAGTTAAAAGACAAAATTACATCGTTTTAATAAATATTTACTCATTAAATTAAAAGATAAAATAATTATATTATTTATGTAGTTAAATAATCTTGTACTTCGTTTACTAATTAAATAATCAGTCCATGTAAACTCAATATTGAGTATAAATAATATGATTCGTTAACTCAACTCGAAAATTTTTTGGCTCGATTCAATTTGATTCGAAAAAAGGTTCAAATTAAGTTCGGTTGTCGTCAACTCGTCTAACTCGAATTTTTTTGATTCGACTCGATCGAATACCCACTCTTAGGGAAAAAGCTGCGGGAGATAAAATTCCTTGGGAAGAAAAAAATTTATAACCCATCAAGTTTGAGAAAAAAAAGAATTAAGAGAAAAATGATGACGAAAAAAACAACAAAAATATAAGCGATTCAACTATAATGGCCAACATTCACGAAGTACTCAGATGATTAAAAACGTTCATATTTCTCACCAATTTAATAAAGAATCGAACACGGATATCGTGTATGAATGGGAATACTAGTATAGCGCTTAACACATCAAATGAAATGGAAGTGTAATGAAGTAAATTTTTGACGTTCAGAAATTAGAGTTCAAGCTTGGTGCTGCCTAGTCGGCTGAGTAAGATGGCCATATCCATACCTTGCATCATGGTAGGCACAGCCATCTCAACGGGACAATTCCGAGAAAATCCAACCTTGCCGGATTTTTGCACTTTCTTTATGCAACTCTTAAACTTCTCGTGGCATTTTACGTTAATCAAACCTGTAAAAACAATGGCAGCAATTATATTGTGATTCTGTCTGCCAAACAATTGGGCAACCCATAAAAAAGAAAAACAGACTGAATCAATCAATTAGCTTTTAACCTTTTTTCTCGACGCATTCGTCGTGGATCTTGCAACAAGCGTCCAGATCGTCGCACGGTTTTTCTCCAGGACAACCAGACCATCCCACCCCGCAATATTTCCCGTAACGGATTCCAACGGCTTCATTCCAGATTTGAAATTAATTTCATCGATTAAGAAAAAATAACTAATTGAATTCTAAAGAAAATACTTAATTCGAGAGATGAAGAATAGGGTGCTCACAGTTGCAGTTTTCAGCTATGCAGGTTCGGCTACATTTTACCTGAGAAATCATTAAATTTACTGTTACAACAATTAATTCTATTAACGGAGAGAACCAGCATTAAAAAATTGGATGCATTAATTCGAATTATCATGCTTAATCGGAAACAAAAAGAAACTAGGGTTTCGAGAATATCAGACCTGGGAATCATTGGTAACGGAATCGGCGAAGACGATGAGGAAAACGAAGATGAAAGCAAATGCTGCTACCAGACGCGTCTGAGCCGGAATAAAAGAACCGGGCAACATTTCTATCACGATTCGTCGTCCGATATACGCCTTTTTGTTATTCTGTCTGGAGAGTTCTCTTTCGATCCGCGTCGTCCAACAGTGTTTCTCGCTCATTCTATTGATCGAGGTGAAACCGCGGGGCGAACTGATAAAATTACCAGATCATCCCTCCCAATTCCGAGTTTCTAACTCCCAACACAAGCACTGGCGGAGAGGACTCTGGTGGTCTGGGCCCGTACGTCCACGTTTATGGATTTAATTCCTCAATAGAACAAACATTTACGATTACAAAATGATATGAAAATCATTATTTTTTGTTCAACTTAAAAAAAATCCGTTACAAAATGCTTTCAAAAATATTAGTCTGTTAATAATAAAAGTTAACGCTATTCAAATTTAATTTTATTTAATTTTTTTAATAATATTAAGATTAAATCAATCATAAAGAAAAAGTCCATTAACCTTTTTTTTATTGGAGCCAAAAGCAGAAGCATTTGATTCTTCATAAGTGCAAACACCGAAAGGATAGCAATTGGCTCTCTACCACTAATTTAACCCAACTCAGAGCTGTCAATGCACTCTAGTCTGTAGAAAGCAGGTTGATGCAGAAGATTTTGAATCAGTTTCATCCACAAATTGATCGAAGAACTAGATTTTACACCATAAACAACCACAATATTAATCTATTCTGATAGAGCAAAGTCCACGATGACACCCAATTCTAAATCCAAACGACGGTAAACCCCCTTAATCTAGCAGATACATAAATGTGAATCATCAACACTAGTTGCATATAGTTAGTGAAGGTAATAGAAAAGTTGGTCAAAAGTTGGCCGGTTAACCATAGGGATAAAAACAGAAGGGAAGAATGGAGGAATTAAGTTTGTGAGTAATTTGCACAATTATCATCAATCTTGCGTATAGTTCATAGCAAGGCTTACAAACAAACCTACGCCATTTTAACTATATAAATTATTTAGCTACCATATTAACCACTGATTTCTCAGCTTCAAAATTTTCATGAAAACAACAAAAAATATGCATCCAGAAGAGCATACACTTCCAACTCCATGAAATACCGTCCGCCAGAAGATCACCCTCAGACATAGTAGCCAGTAAAAGTAAAACCCCTTCCCACTATCTCACCCGCACAAAACCATGCAAAGCACTCCAGTCCAAACAAAGCAGCAATACCAGCATTTTCAACCTTCAGTTCTTGCCTATTCTTCCACAGATTCTTCACATAATCAAGCTCCTTCCAAAATGACTCGGTACGACCAGGGATACTGCAAACAATTGCATAAAAAAGGAGTTATTTTGATATGCCATTGTGATTCTGACTTTAGCGAGTAGTACTGCCTCCAAGCATAAACTATTTCATATTTGTTTCTAAAGGAACAGCATATAACAAGGAAATTGCAAATAAACAAAGATATAGGGAGCATTATCATCGACTCTTTGTAAAACACAATAATAAGCAACCCAGCCACATTGTTTTGTCCTTTTATTCTATTACATTCAGAAAATACAAGCATGTTAAAGATAATGAACAGTCCTTCTAAAGATGAAAAACTAGGGAATTCTCAAACGTAAGCCACATGCAAAATGAAAGGAGTAACAAAATTACATACATTTCCAGGTGATTCCCCAGAAAATGATTTTTCTGTTCTTCATGGAGTAAAGTTGAATTCTACACCTATGTTGATAACAATAATTATCAAACGACCATCCAAGGTCTTTCAATTACACAGCAAGAATTTCACTTCCTTTCATTAAATCCAAGTTGTCTCATTGACAAAATGTTCTCTCACAAAGGTCATCCAAAACAATCCTAGGCGAAACGAAACTTATCACTAGAAGGGCAGAAACCTTATACAATGCTTCATTGACAAATTTTGTAACTCAACCAAAAAATATAGTGCAGGATAAATATGGACATATGCAAAGGTTGAGAACACATAAACACTAGTGAGTAATTTAGCAGCTAGGGAAAGAAAAATAACAAGCAAGGCCATAACCCAAGTAACATCTAACAGGCCAATGAAACTATAAATATATACAATTCTCTACTTAAAAAAGCATACTAGTTTCATTTCATAAACCCAAAAAAGAAAAAGTATTTACAGATAAAAAGCACCATAATCAATAGCTTGGCAATAGAAGAGGACAATTTAAAATTTCAGACCTGAAATTCCATATAAAACTTCATATGTTGCCACCTCTATCAAAACAAAAATTCACTTGGTTTGTGCCTAAGAAATATTGCCGAAACAACTTGACTGATATTTTGGACTAGTTATAACATATGTCCTTCACAACAGTTTTTTGTAACTCACTCATCTGTTAAATAAAAGAAATTTTAAATTTTTTTAATTTAACAAATCAAATCTCAGGGAATCATGAAATCATATATTTTGAAATCGGAATGCATGATATAAGTTCATGACTAACCGTCTCTTTCAGTTTTTCTACCTTGCTCGGAACCTTTTGAGAATAGGAGAGATACCATAAACGAACAACCAAATGAGTTGACAACATTGAATTCTGTTTATATGATTAATGTAGACGCAATGCATAAATGATAAACAACATGTTAACATACATTTGGTAGCCAAATTTGATGCAGACAAATTCGTTAACTCACTGTCGCAAGCAAAATACATTGACGCATTGCACTGAATTATCTAAACTTAAAGACCTTAATGGATGTAGGCGCCAATATAAAAAATGCAAGAAGAAATACCTAGCAAGGCGAGTGTAAAACAGCTGCTTAGACAACTCGTTGCACTTCTCCACTGTGGATGGTTCCTGAATGTATTGCTTGTTCTGTTCCAACAACTGCTTATAGTAAGCAGATCCGTTCTTGGCTACAAACTTCGAAGCTTCAGAAGCCTTAGATTGCAACTGCAGCAGTTTTGACGCCATCAAAATCTGCACCATATATAAAAACATAAAATAAATTTCTTAAATATCGAAAATGCCTTGGAGAATCTTAAGATAAAAAAAATACAAAGAACATAAAATCAGTTAATCAAAACCCTAAAAATTAACATTAAAAGCAACCAGTAGCGGAAATAAAAGAAGTGTGGATAGTGATCGTGCTCTAAATCAATAGATCTGAGAATACAAAGAGAATCGTGAACGATTCAAAAATCAAATACACTGTAGATCTAAGCAAATGATGTGAACCTTACCTTTGATAAGAGCAAAATAAAGTATGAAATGAACGTGTTATGGTTGACTACAAAGACGCGAGGGTACTGACCTTGGCTTCTCCCGCCGCTTACCTTAGAAAGAAGAGCGAGAGACTGACAGAGCAGGTTTTGCGGATCAGTGGATGACCATGACCTCTTTTGGTGGGGTTATTTTAGGTGAACTTTTAATTTCCGTATTTTACAAGGGTCCTTCTACAATTTCAAATATTTTCTCCGATCTTCTATTTAATTTAAGCTAAAGACACTATTTAGTACCCAATTTTGATAAATTTTTTGTGTGATAGTTATTTTTTTAAGTGATATTTATATTTAGTAAAAATTATACATTTTTTTACACAAAATTAATTATATTAATTTTTTAATATTTAATTTAGATTTTAATGTTAATTTCATGATAGGTAATTTTAATAATATTAAACTCTAATTTTTATGTTTTTATTAATAAAATACATTTAATGTTGGTTATGAATTTATTTAATTTTGTGTTTAATTTATTAAATATAACTTAATGTATATGATTATTTTCACGTGTTGATTTGATGAAAGTTAATTATTAATATTATTAGTTAATTATGAATTTTCATCAAATTAACACTAAACTCGATTAAACTCTTAAAAGTTCAATGTTACATTTGGATACCAAAATATAACTTTTTTTTAAATATAGGTGCCACATTGAAAAAAAAGTATTAAATTTAAAAAATAAAATTTAAATATAAAATAATGTAAGCTGCATGGTTTAAAAAAATTCTTTTTTGGGTAAAAATACTATAGAAGCTTTTATATTGGTAGTTTAATTACATTTTGTTACTTCTACTAAAAATGACAAAATTTAACAATGTTTAAATAAGTCAACATACTTATTTTGAACTAACCCCTCATTATATGGGGTAAATAGTTGGTTATGAAATATGATTCATCTCTATGAGTAGAGATCAAAATTTTAATAATATGATTAAAGATGAGTTGAACAACCATAGCACTAAATATGATTGATTGCTAAAATTTATTTTAAATCTTGTATTAATTATTACCATTTTAATCTATTAAAACTTGAAAAAGGGAAACGTATCGATAATGTTTGTGAAATTAATTAGCCAAAACAATACCAAAAACCTAATTCATCGTCTCCTTATTTTCCATTTATTCCAATTGAAGCATTCAGCAATTAAGTGTTGGATGCTTGTTGCATTTTGTTTTTAAATCAAGCTGCGCTTCATGAATCATGATACTACAAATTGGAGTTACTGCTACTACCTTCGGAATTATAATTTCAATCAATATTTTAATATGATTATAATTATAGTTAAATTATTACATGTATAAATGAACAAATTAAAATATTTTAATTAAAACTTATATATTGTAAAAATTAAACTAAAATAAAATTTGAATTGATAATCCGCGCATGCTAGATTTACATGATAAACCTAGAACTTAAGTATTTAAACTTATATGATGTTGACTTTTTTTTTATATAATTACATGTAATTTCATTCATTTTATTGTATCAAATTAATTTTATTTGAATTGGATGATATTTTGATAACTTTCGTGACATGATTTTTTCTTTATTTTCAATTTATTAACTAAACAATTTTTCATTCAAATTGTTTTCGTTTCCCTAAATTAAAAGGTAAAACAAATCAGTGATCAATTGTAAATTGATGATTTAATGGTTATGCGGTTGTGCAAATTCCGCTATGAATGTACCAAAAATATAAAGTTTTGATAAATTTATGATATTAAGTTCAAAGTTAATTCAATGAAAAAAATGAAGTTAGTTATTATTAGGTTAATATTTAATTATAATTATTGTAACTATTGAAATGGTATTGATTGTAATAACAAGTGTAATTATAATTTCCACTTAAAAGAACGATATGTGAGGTTGGTGCTTATACGTCAATTTAATCTTCTATTCATGATTCGTGATCGTGAATTGTCTTGTGACATGTGAGCCACGTTGGCTGATCTTAGCCGCCTCTGATCCAATCGCCTGCTGGTGTTTAGTTGACTTCTGACTTAGAAAGTTGTTCAAATTGTCAACAACAATAGTGTTCACACGCAACGTATGCTCTTTTCAATATCCAATTATTGCTTCTTCTTTTTTCCTTTTTATTTTCCTCTAATCAAGTTGATATTATTAAATTTGGGGGGGGGGGGAAATAAAACCTACAGAATCTCAACTCTAAGTAGTACTGTATTAGATTCTCAATATCGTTTTTGGCGACATTAGACATTGTTCAAGTCATAAGTATAATATAACAAATGCTTTTCTTTTTCATGTAAAAGTAATATATTAGATAATTTTTTAAAATAATTAATAATATTTAACCAGTATATTAAAGTCAAATATTTCTTTAAATAGTAAACACTAAAATTATTATAATTTTTATACCAAATTTAAATTATAAATAAATTTAATCTATAAAATAAAAGATATTATGCATTTAAACTTTTTTTAAATCCAGACCTTCTAAAATATTGTAATAACAACTATTCTAATGGAACTAAAATTTAACTAGCAAAAATTATTACAATTAATGACCACTAATATTTTTGAGTCTTGTAAAATTTATACTTAAGTGCAGACCATTGAATTTGCATATTTTATTTTTATATATATATATTTATTTTTCATTAAGACTTTGTTAACTTAATCTTAAGTTATGATTGTATAAGGTATTATTTATGGGATTAAGATGCTTAATTTTTTTTGGGGGGTACATTATGATGAAATAATGAGACGAGAAATGCATCTTACCCTGGCCCTACATACAAGCATGCAAAAACATTTGTAAGCTGTCCGGCGGTGCCGATAAGAAAAATATAACCTTCCGCCATGTCCTGAGCTAAACATGCAAGGTGGTTAGGACAACGATTGCCCTCCCGAAAAATATGTCGGACTTCCATCACCAATCCTCCCGGATCAAGAGCAAGATCTTTTTAACGAAAGTGTCCAACGGATGAGAAGCTTCAAAAGGTCGAGATAGCTGATTCATCAACCAAAGCACAACAAGTTTCATAATTAACTTGGGCATACGTAAGCCTTCCTGAAATCCCCAAAGTTCAGCTTGTAGGCTGTCTATTACTCCTATCCTCACCATTAATCCATGCAACCACTCACCCCTCTCGTTTCAAAGCAACCAACCAGCTATTGCAGGTCCGCAGCACACCGTCCATATTAATTAAGGATACAACAACCCGATGGGGGACGTTGCCAAGCTACGCATTTAGGCTTACGGTGAACCCTTAGAATAAAAGTCTGCCACGCCCGGTCAACATCCTAAGTAAATTTCCTTGTAATCAAAAGTACTTGCTGCAGCGAATCAAGCACAGCTTAAAAAATTCATTTATTTCGACGTTTTCATAAACATCATAAAATAACTGTGAAAACCAAGCCACATGGTAAAAGGAAACCCAACAGCTTCATGGACCGGCTGTTACATTCCAGCCACATGGAAACGGGGTGGTAAAAAAATCAATCTGCAAAGTTTCGACACTCATTGCTACCCAAAGATTCGAAAGCCTTGAAACTAAAGCATTAAACGTAATTGTTTTCTCATGTAGTTTAATGATCAGTGCTTTTCGCCAAGGCTGCCTGAGTTGACTCTTAACACTTTGTTAATCTGTATCGTAGGTATCGTGACATTTCCACAATCACTTTCATCCATCTCAAAATTAGAGTCCTACTCATCTTTTTCCACTGAAATTGAACTTCGAAACATGTCTGTAAAAAGTGGAGACTGAATAAGAGAATCCTTGAAGAACTGCCAGAACCATCAACCTCCTAAATCTTCTTCGTACTGCGCTCCAGATGGTCCCGTTCCTTAGAAGAAAGTTCGTGATCACCCGTGCAAAAGTTAGTAACTTTTAGGGATTAAGATGTTTTAATTAGAATCACTATAATAATTTACAATCATTCCCAAAAATCTCGGTATTTTTTCTAATTAATTTGATGGATTAACTAATTAAGTTGTTGATGTAATTTTAATACTAATACCATTACTGTAAATAAATATGTTAATTCATTTTGAAAAACATCTAATAGCAAAAAAATCCATAAAAATAATGAAAAGAAATGGGTAGTAACATGCTAACATTGAGTTAATGATGTAATTTTTCTTTGTTTTGTATATAAAAACTTAATAAAATAATGAAGGCTCGAAAGCTGTAAAACCTAGAACATAAAGTCGATATTTATCCTATTTTTATGAGATTTTGACGAAATTTGCTCAAAATTATATTTAAGCTTATTACAGGTTTTTGTCTTGGTACGTACGCAAGAAATCAACGCTTATCTGTAACTATGAAATTGAAGCTGTCACATCATACTTTTGCATGGTTTGCTTGCCCTAATAGAAAACGATGTAACATTAGCTTGGCAAGAAAATAAATTTTATGTTAATCCATTAGACCACAGAATAATGTTTTTCTCAAGTATATAATAACTAAATATCATATTCTTTTTCTTAAAAATAGTTTTTGTTACAACTTACAATGCTAGAATTTATAAAGAAATATTGGAGAAATAAATCATATGGATATGGCAGTAGTAAATTAGGATGGCTCCAATTTCGAGATGGAGTCTCCAAACCTTTTTCTTTACTATCATGAGTTGACCCATTAATACTCTTAACTACCGTAGTGTGAATTATAAGGAAACTCTTTGACCTTCCATCTTTTTTATTACATTTGTGTTGAATATTTTGTTACATTACTTGAGCATTAAAAAAATTATCAATTAAATAGTAATTTTAACTCGTTGAAACGGGTATTTTTCTTGACTCCTTTCAGTTTTTAAATTTATTCATATTCTTATTCAAACGAAAATCTAGTGTATGATTAAACTAATTTTAAGCATTTAATTGCAATTTTAAACAATGTGTACACACCATAACTTATTAATTTGACAAATGTCAACTTTTGAACTATGCCACATTGAATTACTAAATTCTTTATATATGCATATATGATTAGGGCAACTCTATCCTTCTCTACAAAAAGTCATATATAATCATGATTTCATTGCACAATGGAGGTTTCTGAATTGACTTCCTTAATTGGTTGGTACTTGGTATCCAATTTGTTTAAGTAATTTTTTTTTGTTTTATATTTTTAAAATAAAAACCTGATTGTGTTTAAGTAGAAGAGGATTGAAAAAAGCAACATATTTCTTGTATGAATTAAATAACGACCAAGTCAAAGGACAAAAGAGTATTTATAAAAATACTTTACAACTAAGAGAGAAATACAAAATATCATTAGTACTTTGAATAAAATAAATTAGAAGAATTTCTAGGGAACTTGCTTCATCTTAAGCAAGAAAACAAGGAGGATATAAATCACGTCCACCTAAACAAAGAATAATATATCAAAAAACCCGATTTTACTCTTAGCTTTACATTTTAATCACATAAAATCTAAATGGGTATTAAATCTAACCCCCCCCCCCCACCCAAAAAACTTGATTTTATGGACACATATAACTACGTTTAGTTCCTCTTTCTTTGTTCCATGAATTTATGTATTCTTTCAAGTGCAATTTCAAGTGTTTGTTCACTCATGTTTGCGAAACAGACCCTGAACCACCCTGGTTCAGAGCAATGGCAGGAAGATCCAGGCGATATGTTTAGTTTCACTTCGTTCAGTATAACCTTCCAAAGAGCCAATTCGCTTTCTCTCGTGGGTTTTTCCAACAATGGGCTGAGGTTCATCCAGCAAAACAGCCCGGCATTGCCTTTCAAACACTCGATTCCGGCTTTTTTCAACCCTTTAATGATCATATCATATCGCTTGCTTAATCTTTCCCTATTTGTCTTTATGTAGTTTTCGCTGAATTCCTTGTTGGACAACATGCAAGCCAAGAGATGTTGTGTTTGTGACGAAATCAAAGTGAAGCTCGACATCCTCCTGGCGGTGGTGACGACCTGGTCATTGTAGGAATATATGGTTCCCACTCGAAAACCGGGGAGACCGAGATCTTTAGAGAGGCTGTAAACGATGTGGACTCTCTCGGCGTCTTTGTAGCCACGAGTTTCGAGGATTTCGGCAATGCTGATGAATTCGGATGAAGAGAATGTAGAACCAGAGTAAATTTCATCCGACACGAGGTGTATGTTTTTGTTTACGGCGAAATCGAGAATCTGTTCCAGGGCTGATCGTTGGATTGTTGCACCTAACGGGTTTGAAGGGTTTGTTATCAGTATTCCCCTCACTTTCAAGTTCATGGATTCTGCACTTTGATATGCAGCTTCCATGGCTTCTGGTGTAATCTGGAAATTGTTTGAGCTATCGCAATGGATTGGAACAATGTTCACACTGGTTCTCCACCTTAGATCTCTGTCAAATCTGAATTAAAAACAAAAAATGGTTCTGAATCAAGCACTGGTTTAAAAATGAAAGATGATCCTTGTAGGTTGGAACTTTATAGTTTAAAAAGTTATGATCTGAACTTGTTCTTACCCTGGATAGTATGGAGTTGGAATGAGCAAAGCATCACCAGGATCTGCTAAAATGAATGTTAAAAGCTCATTAGCTGCGGTTGCACCAGCAGTTAGGACGATTCTATCAGGGTCGAATTTTGCTCTTCCCCCTCTAATTTGCTCCATGAAATTCGCCATCGCCTGTCGGAAAGATTTTAATCCATGGTAGTCTTGGAACAAAGCATTCTCTCTGAAACCAGGAGCTCCTTTTCCCCAGCTCGATGCTTCAGAATGTTCTTCCAAGTATTTCTCCAACAAATCAAATGACACCTGTACGAGGAACAAAGCAAAAAGTAAGAACACTATTACATGTATTAGTTTTAACATGTTTTTTTTCTGCAGAGTGCTGACACTTACTTGATTTTCAGCCAGTCCCATCTGTATAACACCCGACTGGTTGCTTGTTTCATGGTAAGGGTTTTCATCATAAGCTTTCCACCCTGCAAAATATGGAGAATCTTCCCCGTGAGTTTTGGAAACAGCAACTTTTGATAATCCAACACGAGGTTGTTCAATCTCAATAGCCATTTCTACCCTTTTTTTCTTTTTGTATGAAAGAAGGGAAAAAAAAGGGATAGAAGAGGGCTTGAAGAAGACTGATGATGATGATGATGAAAACCTTTGTCAAAGACTTGCATTTATATATAGGAATCCAATAACAACTTGCTTGTTTCTTTTCAGAATATAGAAAAATAAGAAATTAAAAAATATCAATGATTAACTCTATAGTGTAAGCAAAAATACCACCTTTTACAATATAGTTATATTTTAACACAAATGACAACTGTTAAGCTTGTCAACTTGTCAAATCTTTCTTTATCTCAATCTCGAAGAGATCCCATACTCCAAGTATGGTGGTCGATATATAGGAAAGTAGGTGCCTAGTTTTAGTCTCTTAATTCCCCCCAAATGATTGTTTAGCTTCAACAAATTAAGTAATCTCTTAATTTGAGTTTTCCATTTGGCTAAGTCCCCACTTCCCAACCTATGACCAATCAAACCCCTGTTTTTAATAAATAAATGAAGGTTTCATTAATTAAAAACCAAATCTATATTAGATGAAGAATGTACAAGTTTATTACAACATAATTATGTTCCAAGAGATCTAAGAGTAGTTAAGTTTTTATGATGACCTGACAAAGATCCCATTTTACTGAAGATTAAGATTCTGATTTGGGACAAAACAGAAGCTCTGAAAAGATCTAAAACATGGTCCCCCTTAAATGATGCATTAATTCCAAGCAAAAATATTATCTTATTTAGGAAGGATTTTCATCGTTATTGAACATCATTATCTAATCTAGGTTTTAATTAAAGGCAATCTTAAGCCAAACAAATGGACTAACTGATAATTAGTCAATGCAAATAATAAAATGTCAAATACTATACATTAATTTACTTTGTAAATGGCTAATTAGATTCATTAACCACATGGGTGTTTAGGTATAAACAAGCAGGTATATTCCTATATGTAAGAAATGAGATTTTTGTCAAGATCATGTTTTTTTTTATTTTTTCTCAACTAGAGGAGAAACATCATCTTCATAACAAAAACAGAATACGAAGAATATGCTTTTTTTCTTCGACGTGGGGTTGCAGATCATGTGCTAGGAATTTCACAGCATGAGATTCTTCAATTAATTAGATTGCTTAATTATATCGTCATATAATAGCAATGCAAATATAATGAACATAAAAAAGTAGTAGTGGTTGATGACGACTGTTCTTCGACTCTGGTCTCTGGGAGAGAGACAAGTATCAAGCAATCGTCTTTTATCAGATCATGGAATATTAGGATTATGAGAAAGTGATGGTAAATATATTGGAATTCAAATTTTAATCTACGTTGATTAAATTTTGGATTATAAGTTTAAAAATAAACCTTCAACTTTTCTCCTGTCAGGGTTACCCTGCAGCTAAGAACAATAATGGCTGGCTTGGAGTTAAAGCAGTAATCAAATAAAAATTTCTAGAGTAAACCCCAGTTTTAAATCTATGGGGAGTTGCCAAAACCAGCTCCTACCAAATCAAATTCAAGAGATAAAATATTCAACCAAAGATGATGAATATATATTCTAAAAAATATCATTTCATAATCATAATCAACTGCTAGGTAAATAGAGTCGAAGCAAGAAATTTTTTAAGAAGATCGGAATTGAATTATAAAATTTTTGAGAGATTAAAATGTAATTTTATTATATATTAATATATAATTTCATCATTTTGAAAATGGCTAAACATAAAAAAAATTCATATTTTAAGGGGTCAAAGTACAATTTTACCATAAATTAACTTGTAATTTTAATTTTTTATTTTATTTTTATGGGAGCAACGCTACTACCTACCTCCGACATAGGTAAATCCAAGCCATGAAGCAGTCTTTTGAAATAGGGATAAATCTTAAAATTATACATGAATTTTGATTTAATATGCAATTGTATATATGAACTTTAATTTAATGCAATTATACAGATGAAACTCTAATTGCGGTTCAAATGTATACTTGAAACTTTAATTTGAATTTAATCATGTACATTCAAAGAATTAAATATATCAATTTATTTTTATATTAAATAAATATAATTGTTCATGTATATAATATATAATTTACAAGAATTTGATCGAATCAAAAGTTCATATATATAATTGCACATTAAATTATTGTTCACGTATAATTTTGAGATTTATCACTTCCAAATATCATAAACTTTTCAATTTCATGAAACAGCTAAATTAAATTTCTGAGTTTTGATATCTTTCCTAAACAGGTATGAAAAGCACCCCTGAAGTTGGGACAAGGAAAATGACAGTCGAATTGGGTTTATAGGGAGCTCACAACTGGACGCGTCCTTGCACACATGCATATATGTGTAAGAAACTAATTTCAGTAGCTTTTAAGATGAAGGAGAAGTACATTCCCGAATGGTCAGCACCATAGCAACTAAAGTGTGTGTCAACATCATATAATGAAGGGCCATGTTTGTCACCTCTCATGCTTTGAATTTAGACTAGAAACAAAACGAAAACTAGAGTATATTTTTCATATATGCATGTAATAGCTATCTGTATCTGATGTTGCTACTTTACCAAAACCTAATATAAACTTTGGAAGATAATGAGTTGAGTTGATACCGCCGACACGCAGTTAAAATGTCCGAAAACCACTCTCTCAATCTCAAATCAAAAGTTAAAAACTGTTCCATCCATTGAAATCTTGCAAGATTTACTCATCCTATGCTCATTATCTCGATGAGGTAAGGTTACGAGTATTATTTGATTAAAAAAAAGGAGTATATGTATATCTTTGCATCTCTATGGGCAGGCACAAATCTTCTTGGAAGATATAAATCGAATAAGAACATGACACACGTCAATCTAGATATTTAATAATATTGGGTTGTTTATATTAATTATTATCAATCTATAAATTCATCTGTGTGTTTGTTTTTAAATTATTTTTAACCAGGTATTTATGCATAAATTTTATATGTAAATATGGACTATTATTTCGAATATTGTGTGTGGAAATAAAAAAAATTACGATCAAGGTTAAATATTAAGATATGTTTCTTAAGTTATATTTAAAAATTCTAATTTTGTTTGTGGAAAATTTTTAATATGCTTGTAACAATCTCATACTCGACTTGGTCATTGAGTCAATGCATCAGTGTGTCATTCGTTGTCGAGGCAACTATTAAAAATTTCAGATCAATGTATCATATTATTTAATTAATATAGATCATTAATTCATTTTAGTAATAATTGAATTTACGATAGAACTAATTATGAGTTAAAATGAGCTCATAAAAACATGATATTTAATCAAAGATAACAAAGTTTATAAAATTAACACAAATATTAAAATTTTACCAATAATACCATTGGAGGACTTGCACTTTCAAAGTAGTTTACCCACTTTATGTATATTTCATATTTATTTCTAAATTGTGCCAATCAATTTAATTCTTCATAAAATTTTAACAAAGAATTCAATATCACATGAATTAACAATATTCATTATTTTATCAATTTGTTTAAACATACTCACATGTATTAATCATTCCATCACTTACAACTATTTCGAAACATTTCAAATTCATCTACTATATATATATATTCATATTTTTTCTTCCTCCTCCTCCTCTCCATTCCACGCCCTTTAAGTATATATTTGTTAAAATCTTTAAATTTTAACATATAATATGCTTATATGTAACATTATCTATAATTCCACTATTTACTTGTTTGTTCATATCAAAGCTGTCCACTTGAGTCATAGTCACTAAATTATTTATATCTTGAGCTAAAGAATTTGAAATTAAGATCCACTTGATGTTTTTGAAACTAGACTCAAATATCTTTTACCATAAAAATGTAACACCCCTTAACCCCGAACCGTCGCCGGAACAGAATTACGAGGCATTACCGGACGTATCGAACGATTTACAACAATTCTTAAATAAATAACCAATATATTAAAATAATTCATAAAATTTATTAGTTTGTTTACCAAATGACTTCATTTTTTTTTATAAAAATTTCGGCAGCATTTCTGCTTATTTTTACATAAAACCCCTTGCAAATTAAAACCATATAGTTCCCAAATATCACCAATTCAACCAATTCATTTCACATTCACATTTTCTATTCTAAATACTTCTAATCAAACTCAATCTACACAATATCAATTTAAAATTTAACAATGTACTAATTAGATAAAATAGATAGACTTCTTTCATTAAAATCCATAAACTTTTAATACTAACATTTTTAACCATTATATATTAAAACATAATAACCTTTATACACAATCTATGTACATGCCACCTTTACCAAAGGAAAAATACATCACCAAGTTTTGCCGAAGCCGGGATTAATCTGGATGCTGAACCGGGACCTTTGACTTCTATCGACCTGCGCACGGAAACAACCGTACGCTGAGTAATTCATACTCAGTGGTATTACCATAATTCAAATTATAACAATAATGTACATGTAATGCATAAATCGTATATACAATTTAAATTCAATATTTCAACAATAGCAATTCATCAACCAATATCGTATATCCACAATTTGAGTTTGAATAAATCACGAACCTTAGGTTCATTTCTCAATCTCATTTCACATTTCAATTCACAATTCAACTTTTTCATATCATTTCAATAGCTCGTTTGACCAACTCGTTCGGTTTATCATTTCATCATTTACCCTATTAACAAAACTCGGACTTTGGCGGATACACGGATCCAACCAAACACACCAGAATGGCACCCAGTGCCTCATCGGATAGTTCGAAGCAATAGTTGACACCCAGTGTCTCATCGGCAAAGCCGAAGAAAGTTGGTACCCAGTACCTCATCGAATCTATCCGAAGAAATATAGTGACACCCAGTGTCTCATCGACTCGAGGTCGAAGTATCCCTGAACTCTTCCAATCCTATGGCATGCCAACTATATCCGACTCAGCCCGACTAGTTAATAGGGTATTTAAATCACATATATTCTCAATTCAATCACAATTTCTCACACTTTCAATTCAATCATTTTTCCACCTTCAATCAATAATTATTTCACAAATTCACACATTTTCACAACTCAATACATTTCCATACAATTTAATACCATTCACAATTCGATTCAAATTCATTTCCCGCTTTCAATCAACAAACAATTCAAATATTAATTCATATAAACTATTCAATTTAATTCCCACTCATAATAATAATAATAATAATAATAATAAATTAATACTAATATTATACTTACCTCACATTTCATTTACTAGACACATAAATTAAAATTTAGCATTTAATAATAAATAACTTGAATTATAGTAATACACACCGTTATTCTCCCGTTTTAGTCCTCGATAACTTTCTCCTTTCCTTTTGACGCCGATGCCTCGGGTTCTTTGTTAGCTACGAAAATAATAATTTGTAATATTAATTACAACACTAATTATAATAAATAATTGAATTTCTATTCAATTTCTTCCTAATTCTCAATTTAATCCTAACTAAATTCACTTACTTTCCTAATTCAATTCACACTCTATTTCTATTCAAATTTCATCCAAACTAAAATTTAACTATCAAAATTTCAGCATATTTTGCTAATTTCGAATTTCCCTCAATTTAGTCCCTAAAACATAAAACTTATAGTTTCTTTTACAATTTAATCCATTTTTCAATTCTAACTTAAAATTCCTTCAAGTTAATCCCTAATTCATCTCTTTTGTTCAACATAAACTATACTTGAAAACCTATGAACTTACAAAATATCAACTTAATTCCATCAAAACTTTGTTTTAAAGCTTTTAAAACATTAGAATTAAGAGAAAAGGGCTAATTTGACTTACCAATCAAAGCTTTAAACCTTAAACCTTCAAATTTTCCTTTTTCTTTCTTTTTTCTTCTTTCTCCCCTGTTTCTTCTCTGTTTCGTCTTTGGCTATTCTGTTTCTTTCTTCTTTTGTTTCTTTTATTCTTTTATTTTAACTTACTTTACTTTATTTCCTTTATTTTATTTCTTTTGTTTTCTTTTATTTAATTACTTTAATATAATAATTAAAACAAATATCTATTTAGTAATTAAATATAAGTATTACAAATGTATGTATTTTATTAATACACTTGTATTAAATATCACCATACATTTGTCTTTATTTAATTTATTTCTTAATATAATATTTATAATATAATTAATTTAATAATATCCTTTATAATTAATTTATATATTTATATAAATAAATAATATAAAAATCTAAGATTTTTACAATGTTATGCCGCCTCAACTTCCAAATGTGGCTTAATTGCCCATTTGGTCCCTCTTATTTTCTTTTGATCTATAATTAAACATTTACCCTTTATTCAATTTAATCCTTTTTCCTAATTATTCTTAATTAGATTAAATTCATCTATCTAAAACTTAATTAAACACACAACTAGTCTCGTAAATATTTCTAATAATTATTTTCGGACTCAATTTACTAAGACGGAGGCCCGATATTATACTTTTTCGATGCCCGTGAATTTTGGGTCATTACATTTCTCCCCCCTTAATAAATTTCGTCCTCGAAATTTACCTGAGAAGAAATGAGGATATTGTGCTCTCATCGTCTCTTCCGGTTCCCAAGTTGCTTCTTCCACACTATGGCTTCTCCATAAAACTTTTACTAAAGGAACCCGTTTATTTCTTAATTCTTTCACTTCTCGTGCTAATATTTGAACTGGTTCTTCTTCATAAGTTAAATCAGATCGAAGTTCAATGTCTTCAGTGGGAATAACATGAGAAGGATCCGATCTATATCTCCGAAGCATCGAAACATGAAAAACATCATGAATTTTCTGTAACTCTGGAGGTAAGGCTAATCGATAAGCAATAGGCCCAATTCTTTCCACTATCTCATACGGCCCAATAAAGCGCAGACTTAATTTTCCCTTCCGACCAAATCTCAAAATTTTCTTCCACGGTGATACTTTGAGGAATACCTTATCACCAACGGAATATTCAATGTCTCGTCGTTTCAAGTCTGCGTAAGATTTCTGTCTGTCGAAAGCGGCTTTCAGTCTATCTTTAATCTTTTTAACTGTTTCTTCTGTCTCTTGAATCAATTCTGGCTCAATCACTTTTCTTTCTCTTAATTCTGTCCAACATATTGGTGATCGACACCTTCGACCATAAAGTGCTTCATACGGAGCCATTTGAATACTAGATTGGAAACTATTATTATAAACAAACTCGGCCAATGGTAAATAACGTTCCCAACCTGATTCAAAATCAATGACACAAGCTCGAAGCATATCTTCTAATATCTGAATTACTCGTTCAGATTGTCCATCAGTTTGAGGATGAAAAGTTGATGAGGAAAAGAGAAATGGTACAGTATGGTGCGGTAGAAAATTTTAGTATTGACGAGCATGATTGTTTGAGATTTCGGAATCGAATTTGTGTTCCATCTACTTCTGAGATTAAAGAATTGATTCTCCGAGAAGCACATGATAGTATTTTTGCTTTGCACCCAGGAGGAACGAAGATGTATCGTGATCTACGAGAACTGTATTGGTGGCCAGGAATGAAGAAAGATATAGTTGAATATGTCAGTAAATGCTTGACTTGTCAGCGGGTAAAAGCAGAACATCAGGTACCAACAGGTCTGTTACAGCCTATTACTATTCCCGAGTGGAAATGGGATCACATTACCATGGATTTTGTTACGGGGTTGCCATTGTCAGTGAGTAAAAAGAATGCTATTTGGGTGATTGTTGATCGACTCACAAAATCAGCTCATTTTATAGCAGTTAGAACCGACTGGTCATTACAGAAGCTTGCCGAGGTTTATATTCGAGAAATTGTTAGATTACATGGTATTCCGGTATCAATAATTTCAGACAGAGATCCTCGATTCACTTCGAGATTTTGGAAGCAGCTGCATGAATCATTGGGTACTCGACTTAGTTTCAGTACGACCTCGAGTCGATGAGACACTGGGTGTCACTATATTTCTTCGGATAGATTCGATGAGGTACTGGGTACCAACTTTCTTTGGCTTTGCCGATGAGACACTGGGTGTCAACTATTGCTTCGAACTATCCGATGAGGCACTGGGTGCCATTCTGGTGTGTTTGGTTGGATCCGTGTATCCGCCAAAGTCCGAGTTTTGTTAATAGGGTAAATGATGAAATGATAAACCGAACGAGTTGGTCAAACGAGCTATTGAAATGATATGAAAAAGTTGAATTGTGAATTGAAATGTGAAATGAGATTGATAAATGAACCTAAGGTTCGTGATTTATTCAAACTCAAATTGTGGATATACGATATTGGTTGATGAATTGCTATTGTTGAAATATTGAATTTAAATTGTATATACGATTTATGCATTACATGTACATTATTGTTATAATTTGAATTATGGTAATACCACTGAGTATGAATTACTCAGCGTACGGTTGTTTCCGTGGCAGGTCGATAGAAGTCAAAGGTCCCGGTTCAGCATCCAGATTAATCCCGGCTTCGGCAAAACTTGGTGATGTATTTTTCCTTTGGTAAAGGTGGCATGAACATAGATTGTGTATAAAGGTTATTATGTTTTAATATATAATGGTTAAAAATGTTAGTATTAAAAGTTTATGGATTTTAATGAAAGAAGTCTATCTATTTTATCTAATTAGTACATTGTTAAATTTTAAATTGATATTGTGTAGATTGAGTTTGATTAGAAGTATTTAGAATAGAAAATGTGAATGTGAAATGAATTGGTTGAATTGGTGATATTTGGGAACTATATGGTTTTAATTTGCAGGGGGTTTATGTAAAAATAAGCAGAAATGCTGCCGAAATTTTTATAAAAAAATGAAGTCATTTGGTAAACAAACTAATAAATTTTATGAATTATTTTAATATATTGGTTATTTATTTAAGAATTGTTGTAAATCGTTCGATACGTCCGGTAATGCCTCGTAATTCTGTTCCGGCGACGGTTCGGGGTTAAGGGGTGTTACATTTTGATTCACAATTCAAATCACCAATCATTTTTCAATCAATACGCTTTTCAAATAATTACATCAATACGCTTTTCAAATAATTACATCTTCCATAATTCACTTATTCAATTCAATTTGATTCAATTTGCATCACTTTCATTTTCACTCAATATTCATATCAATTTCACATACTTACCTCAAGTCTTACTTACCATACATAACAATAAAAAAATTCAGCAATCAATAATAATTAAAATTCGAATTATAGTAATACACACCGTTATTCTCCCGTTTTAGTCCTCGATAACTTTCTCCTTTCCTTTTGACGCCGATGCCTCGGGTTCTTTGTTAGCTACGAAAATAATAATTTGTAATATTAATTACAACACTAATTATAATAAATAATTGAATTTCTATTCAATTTCTTCCTAATTCTCAATTTAATCCTAACTAAATTCACTTACTTTCCTAATTCAATTCACACTCTATTTCTATTCAAATTTCATCCAAACTAAAATTTAACTATCAAAATTTCAGCATATTTTGCTAATTTCGAATTTCCCTCAATTTAGTCCCTAAAACATAAAACTTATAGTTTCTTTTACAATTTAATCCCTTTTTCAATTCTAACTTAAAATTCCTTCAAGTTAATCCCTAATTCATCTCTTCTGTTCAACATAAACTATACTTGAAAACCTATGAACTTACAAAATATCAACTTAATTCCATCAAAACTTTGTTTTAAAGCTTTTAAAACATTAGAATTAAGAGAAAAGGGCTAATTTGACTTACCAATCAAAGCTTTAAACCTTAAACCTTCAATTTTTCCTTTTTCTTTCTTTTTTCTTCTTTCTCCCCTGTTTCTTCTCTGTTTCGTCTTTGGCTATTCTGTTTCTTTCTTCTTTTGTTTTCTTTTATTCTTTTATTTTAACTTACTTTACTTTATTTCCTTTATTTTATTTCTTTTGTTTTCTTTTATTTAATTACTTTAATATAATAATTAAAACAAATATCTATTTAGTAATTAAATATAAGCATTACAAATGTATGTATTTTATTAATACACTTGTATTAAATATCACCATACATTTGTCTTTATTTAATTTATTTCTTAATATAATATTTATAATATAATTAATTTAATAATATCCTTTATAATTAATTTATATATTTATATAAATAAATAATATAAAAATCTAAGATTTTTACAATTTTATGCCGCCTCAACTTCCAAATGTGGCTTAATTGCCCATTTGGTCCCTCTTATTTTCTTTTGATCTATAATTAAACATTTACCCTTTATTCAATTTAATCCTTTTTCCTAATTATTCTTAATTAGATTAAATTCATCTATCTAAAACTTAATTAAACACACAACTAGTCTCGTAAATATTTCTAATAATTATTTTCGGACTCAATTTACTAAGACGGAGGCCCGATATTATACTTTTTCGATGCCCGTGAATTTTGGGTCATTACAAAAAATTTCAAAATTTATGACTTAGTCAATAAGTACAGTAAATTGTTCAAATTTGGCCATGTTCTGCAGTTTGACAGCTTCGACCTTTCTTTACTAAAAAATAATTATCCTTTAGTACGAGATTTGGATGATGTTTCCGTTTGTTTCTCTCAAAAATAAACTCATTAAGAGTTTAAACATATACGTTTAAAACCCTAGTCATTTTTTTTACAATTTTTTATGATTTTTCAAAGTCAAAATAGGGGAACCCGAATTCACATTGACCTTGTTTCATGAAAATTAATATATCTCAAACTATAAAGTTCCGTTTCTTTCACCGTTTCTTCCATATGAAACAAGACTAAATAAGATTTAATTACATATTTAATTCAATGTCTAACTAAGTTTTTATAATTTTTTGTGAATTTTCAAAGTTAAGTAACTACTGCTGTCCAAATTGTTTTAATAAAAATATTTTATTTTCCAAGGATTTTTGCACTATCTTTCATTCAATCACACATAATTGTCATACTTTTTATTACTATACAATTTAGTCACTTATGTTATGTGTAGATTACATATTCATTTCTTAATCTTAGTACTTTTCGCCATACAAATCATATTATCTCTTACCAATTTAGTGTTTTAAGTATCTATTATTCATTAAATAATTTTTGTTTCTAGTATTTAGATTAAATATATGTTTCATACATCTCACTCAAAACTTCTTTAACTCAATCTATTGAAATACAAGTAGGTTTAATATGAAACTTACCTCCTCTGTCAAGAATTTCTTCATTTCTTCTTCATTTCCATGCATTTCTCATCTTCACCACTTTCCTTCATTTTTCTTCTCATTTTCTCCACTTTCTTCTACTATTTTATTACTTCTAAATTGATGAACATATTCTCTAGAATCTCTACTTCATCTTCTTTCTTTAATATCTAAGGAAATTTTCAAAAATTTTGGTAAAAAGATAGGTTTTCGTGGCAAAGGACTAAATTGTAAAAAAAAGAAAACTTTATTTCTCATATTTTCACTCACGTTGGAAGGATGATAAATTTTTTCATTCTTCTTTTCTTTTTATAATACTATTTTCTAAATAAAATATTAATAAATATCTAAGTAAAATATTAATAAAATAATATTTAACTAATTAATTAAAAAAATCACCAAAATGTCATCAACATCATCATTACATTATAGAATTTTCTCTCTTTCTAATTGACCATTGTGCCCTTCATGATATTTCAAAATTCCATCCTTAAATCATCACTTAATTTGGTAAAATTATGATTTAGTCCCTCACAATTCTTCACCTATTCAATTTGGTCATTGCATGCCAATTCCATATATTAGTAAATTGGATTTTTTTCACTTTTGGTCCTTCAAATTTATCATTTTTACACTTTGATCCCCTAAATTTTTAATATTTACACTTGAGAAAAAAGTTTCCACATATTTACAATTTAGCCTTTACTTTTAAATCAATATACTAAAACCTACTTCTTAATCATCATTATTGTTATTATTATCTTAATACTCCTGAATATTCTCTTTTATCTGCTTTATATCATTTTCTCATTTTACCGAAAAATTAATTATACATTATTCAATTTGTAACAGCCTAATTTTCAGTAGTGTCGGAACAGTGATTCGAGATCAATAAATTCGACAAATGAGTAGGAAATATTATTAATTTAGTGAGTATAAGTTAAATGTGAAGTTAGGAAAAATTTTGAAATTGTGAATAGTGTACTAAAAATAAATACTAAAATACTTAGCATCGAAAACGAGGTATCGAGACCTCGGGAATTTTAAATCGAGCCATAAATATTTTTATAAATATTTATGGAGTGTTAATAAGTTAGTACTAAAGTTTCGTCAAGAAATTTTAAAGTTCTGATAGTTAATTGAACAAAAAGGACTAAATTGTATCAAATGCAAAATTGTGGGAAATGATTACATAGCTTAAATGATAAAATAAACAGGGTTTAAAAGGCAAATAGACCCAAGGTCTATTTGGGCTGGACGGCAAGAGCATGAAATCAGCAAGAAAATAAGGAGAATTAAGGGCAAAATTAGAAAATTGCAAAATTTACTTAATAAAGCTGGGACTAAAGTGGAATTATCTAGATTTCTCTTTATTTTTCTGCATTCTCATCAGCAAAAACGCCATGGAAGAGTTCCCTTAAGCTGGTTTTTCATATTTTTACTTCAAGTAAGTTCAATTCTTGATTATTTCTTGAAATTTTTGTGTTTTTATGACTTTTACAACTAGGTCCACTTGTTGAATTCATTAGTTTTTGATTCTATGAAATAAATTGAAAGTTGCTATGATCTATATAAAAACATAGAATATGTTTGATAAATGTGTTCATTCATAATTATGGAATTATGTACTTCATGTGTGCTATTTGCATAAAGATGATATTTCAAATACATTGGTGAATAAAGCTTAAATATGAAATAGTATGAAATCGAAACAAATTGTTATGAAAATGTATTTATATTATCTGTAAGTGTTTCGTGCTTCTCGATAATGCCTCGTACTCTATTTCGGCGACGGATACAGGTAGGGGGTGTTACACAATTTATTACTACTTTTCTTATATATCAATTGTAGGGATGTTACATTTATGCTTGTGCCAAAGAAATTTTTGCATATTTTCAATTTGGTCCCTTCCTCAATACATCATGTCATGCTTCTTGATTTAACTCTCTTTTGATATATTGTAACTTTCATTTTCTTTGATTTTATACCTTATTTTGCTAAAATTTTATCTCATTTTATTTATGACCAATGGGGTTTTGAGGATGTTACACTGCTTACAACATACTTGATAATAATCTTGTAACAAATTAATGTATTAATACAAATCATATAAATATATACAAGTTGATAAGTAAGTCTCAAGTATAGTTTTTCAAAATAAATATAAAAGTTATATATAAATTTTGATTTAATATGTAACATTATACATGAACTTTAATCTTATACAATTTCATACATAAAAATATTAATTTGACCTAATATTTAATCCACAATTTACTAGCACAATTATAAACATAACACCATTTTAATTACATATATTGCATTATTATATTTATCTAATATAAAAATAGATTAATATGTTTAAACCATAATTAAAATTTTAAATGTAAAAATTATTGAAATCAAATTTTTTTTGTTTTAATATTAATTTTTAAAGAATGTATATTCCAATTGGAGTAAATCTGAAATGCATAAATTTTATAATATGGTATATATGTTGTTTTTTTAATATATAAAAAAGATTCTTAGCGTGTTTGTACGAACACGCTTTGTGAACCCCGCCATAAAGGCATGCAATGGTCTTTGGAACATGCTCATCATTGTCTTCATGTAAGAAATTTCCGGTTGATTGATGCGTGCAAAATTATGATATTAGCCCTACACATAGTACTACGCTTTGAACAAATCACATAAGAGTAGTAGTCCTACGCGATAGATGTTGTTTGACTTTTTTTTTTTTTTTTTGAAAATATAACATATAATTAAATACGATCCACCGGCATCACTTCGTTTTTCCAAAACATATATTTTATAATATGAGGAGACATTATAAAACAAGTCGGATTGAATTAATTAAATTAACCCTAAATTATCTTATTTTAATTTATAATTATATTATTACTGTTGCCTTCAAAATAACATTTCGAACTTTACAAAATTTTTAAGATATCAAGTTAGAAAAAAATTTGTGTTGCTCAAACTCGAATACGCACTCACTACATATTTAATTTTATTTCTCCCACTTGCTTATAATAAACTATTGACAGTGGACTATTTCCTTCCCCATATAACTTAACACATAATTCCCAACACACAAGCTAAGAGTTGCCTTTTTCATGAAAGAAATTTCTATATCGCTTCTCCATGTGCTTTATCCGCCCTTCACCTCCGCCCCCAGTATACATCATATACATACAAAAACAAAAAAAGTCTTTAATATTTTACAGCTGCATTTTAAATGTATTGGATTTTATGATCTTTGAACAGCCAACATCGCCGGAGATTCATTATATATACATTACTATATTTAATTATTTTACTCAATTAATAATTTAATAATGATTTTATCAAACTTTGTCAACATAATAAAAACTTTATTGATTATTATTTCAATTTTTAATTACCTTACCCATTATTATTTTTTGTGTCCTGCCACATTTCTATTTGCAAGCAAGAATTACCATGATAATTATATTGGAACACTCAATTGGAATCACCATCATGGTGAGTTTAATGTTGTATTGGATTCCTTAATTCATTTAGAACTATTGTATTGAAATTATCATGATAACTGTATTAGAATCCTCCTTCAAAATCATCATATATATGAATTTATTAGTTTATTTGTAAATTAAAATTTGTTAAAGAGAATAAATGGCATAATATTTTTTTTACTTAAGAAAATAGATATTTATTTATTTTTTTGCACCAATAATTACTTTTTTAACTAATAATTTTTTTAAAAATATTAATCAACTCAAAGTACGAATAATTCAAGCCTTGTAATGATATATTATGAGAAGACATTATAAAACAATTGCACTTGAATTAATTAAATTAAGCCTAAATTATCTATTTTTAGTTAAATTTCTTCTATATATATATATATCGTTACTGTTAGCCTTCGAAAGAACATTTCAAACGTACGTTATAAATTTGAAGATATCAACTTGACAAAAAAGATCTGTAATCTTGTTGCTCAAACTCGTATATGTACTAAATATATATTTAAATCACTACATATTTAATTTTATATCTCCAACTTGCTTATAGTAAACTATTGACAGTGGACCATTTCCTTTCCCCATATTTAATTGTTTTTATATAATCCAGTTCTTAACACATAATTCCCAACACACAAGCCAAGAGTTGCCTTTTTCGTGAAAGAATTTTCTATATAGCTTCTCCATGTGCTTTGTCCGCCCTCTTCACCTCCGCCCTCAGTGTCCATCATGAGTCTAATATTTTACAAGTGCATTTTAAATTTATTGGATACCACTTTTATGATCTTTGAACAGTCAACAGTCCCGGAGATTCATTATAATTATATATAGTTAATTAAGTAGATATCACTAATTCCACATCAATTTAGTTAGAAATAATATAAACAAATCAATTTTACAAAATAAAATAATACATTAGTAGAGTTATATAAATATTTCATTTTTTCTTCTATTAGTAGACTCTAACTTCACTATATAAGCTTTGAAACTTCATTTATAATTATTTACATTTTTTATTTACCTTTAGCAATAATTATTATTTGTATTTTTGCACATTTCAATTTTTTTTTGTAATTATATCCGATTGCTTTTTCTTTCTTTTTTTAAAATTTTCTTTATCCAACGCTTATGTGAATGAGAACTTCAACAATGTAAATTATTTGCAATTGCATTACGGGACTAGAATTTTAGTCTCACAGACCGTGCAACCTTATGCAATTTTTTTATTTTAAATCTATCTAAATTAGCTTAACTCTCACAAAGTGAGAATTCTCGTAAAAATTTTCTAAGGCATTGAAATATAGCGAAAGCAAACTCGAATGAATGGGCAACGAAGAACAAAAGACCAAAGGAAAAATAGCGCACACCAAGTGTTTGCGTAAATACTCTCAAATATATTCACAACTATGAATGAAATGAAGTGAAGTGATTACTCCAATATCAACGGAATAGATTGAGTTACATCTACGATTAAGATTAGCGCTTATCTACAATTGAGAGTCATAAAGGATTTAAACTTTATACAATTTGATCCCTTTAGGATTTACACTAATAACTCTATAGTTTTACAGGAGTGTTTCATTGGGCCACCAAAATTTGAAGTAGATAGGCTTATTCATGAGTTTCATAAGCCCAGTTAGTTCAAGCAGGTCAAATGAGTCCTATTTCATCAATCGAGCTTTATGGAGCATTATTTGCGCAATCGTCATGGGCTTTGATGCACAACCCACCCATGACATTAGTAATTAGTAATTAGTTAACATTTTTTTTTTTTGCTTAAATGTGAGGCCTTTGCCAACCAGGCGATCACGCAGGGCATTTAATTGAATGTTGTTTAGAGATTAAAGGATATGTTGACGACCTGACCTCGTAATTTGATGAAACTCTTTACACATGCTTCACCAACTTCATAATTTAGCAATGAAACTTACTGAAGCACACATCCCATTTTCATTTGAAAATAAATTACTAAGAACGCAATGCATTCAAATAGTATTATCAGTTTCCTTCACGTGAGGAACCCTAAGCGGACAATTTCGATAAATTAAAGGACGAGACAAGAGACGGTTCCGTCCGGTAATGCAACAACAATATATTGAGAACGTTAATTTTCCATGGGCTTTTATATTATTAGGTTTCACCATTGTCAATATGTTGCAAATAAGTTGATTACATATACAATAATTAAACTTATTTAAAGGTTGATTTATGTGTACAAATGATTAGACATGATCTATTTTTTTTAAATAAGTTTTAAAAAAAATCATATAAATCTAGATTGGGTAGCTAACCAAATTATTATTTAATAATAAAAAATATATTTTTTAAACAAAAAGTTGTATCATTGGGTTGAGCCAAGAAAATGGGAGTTGAAAGAATGGAAAAGAGTGGACAAAAAATATTAACCAGATTGAAGAGTGAAGGAAGCATATTTAGACAAAATTCAGAATAAAAATTTGATTCCCACATATCTCTCTCTATATAATATATCCATTGAATTGAGGTAGGCAAATTCCAGGAATCCCTTAATATGCCTCAAGGGAAAAAAATGGAACTCGTGTCCTAATTCTCCACCATGTAATTACTAATTAGACACACCTACCTCTTATCACCATCATATCACATGTCAAACAGTTTTAGTTAAGACAGCTCAATTAAGCAGCTTTGGTTGGACCCTTTTTTTTTCTTTTTTTTTCAATCCTAATTTCTTGGCAAAACATGGATGCAGTATAGAGATAAGAATCCTAAATTAATTGTGTCCACCACCGACTTTAAACCTGATTGATATAAGTTCAATGCCTGGATCGGAGGCAGCACTGATTCAAGATGAAATTCTTATTAAATAAACAAATAAATCATATAATCATTTTTAAGACATAACATTCCGTAAATTCAGTAAGTTTGGAGTTTGGTTCCCCACGTTTATTTTGTTTTTAGACAATGACCTCAGAATTTCGTACAATATATTCATAATCTCAGAGTCTTAGTCAGCTTGTATATAATCAAGCCATGTTAATTATTACATTCATGATGTAGGTTTAGGGTTATTTTATTTTTAGCCATTGAGCTCAATGAATTTCCTATAATATAGTCATGCACCATGTTTACATAACCAAGATATTAAATACTATTTTTTCAATGAAAATAAAATTTTATTAGAACTCAAAAAGGTACAGCTAATCAAAAGGTTAATAAAACATAAACAACAGGAACAAACTTACACCATAAAAAACGGACTCCTTTTATATAGGACACACACCTAAGCATTATAAAAAAGAAAATTTACACAAATTGGAAGATAAAATGCAAATACACACCTATTCTAACACAACCTTGCAGTAAATTTATAAGTAGTATAGATTGTCAAATTATAACAAGCCACTTTGTAAGTAGTATACAGATGGTCAAATATTTGCAATTTCCCAAAAAGGGTTTGGGCTTCAGGCCGCAATGGACATATATAATTCTTCATGTTTGAAATGGGTTTCTATAGATATCAGATTCGAAATGGGTTAGACTTTAGATATGATTTTTGTAATTTAGGATTATTTTGATATAAATTGCTATTTAACACTACAAAAAATTTGTCAAATACATATACGGACGGAAGGAAACTGTCGCTAAAATTGTCTTATATTGAGGAATTTAATCTGTCATTATTGGTAACGATTTATATCGTCAAATAATGTATCTGTCAATATACCTTATTTCTATACTGACGGATTTTATAAGTCCATTGGCAAACCTCATACTATAATGATGATTTTTAAAAGCATGCTTGGTTTACTTTACTATCTTGACATACTTAGGATCAATTGATGTTTATGTTGCCATGATCTTAAGTTGTTAGAATGTAGTTTCATAAGTAAAATGATTGTGCAATAGTTTGGTAAGTAATAGTATGTTTTAGGTGATAGTTAGGTATCGTTTATATACTAGAAATATTATATTTTGGACCATTTGATATATAGGTCTTGAGACACATTAGTTAAGTTTTGATATAATATGAACAAAAAAATCAATTTATACATTTTTGGGTAAATGTCTTAAGAATTGGAGCTAGGCAAAACTTGTTTAGATTTGATGTTTACTTGTCTCGAGTGACAATGGGATGCATGTCTAAACCATCAGTAAAGCAATGAATTAATTATTGGGTAGCAATTGCTTGACATTGCCTTTACCAATGGAGGTTTTTGTAGTATAAGGTGAAAGGAATTTATCAATGGATTGTTTTTGTCAGTAGAATTCTATACAAGTAATACTTTTCTCGACATTCAGAATTTCGTTTTGGTAAGTATTTTTCCATCGATATAAAACATAAGGTGTTATACCAACCAATTTTTTGATTATATTATCGACAAATTTTGGCCGTCAATAAATGACATTTTTTTGTAGTGTAATAAATAATTTTTCTATTTAAATTTAATAATGAATTTTTTATATTAATATTTATATAACTTTTGAAGTTATATTTTCTTATCAATTGGATAGTTAAGTTGCATATTATGAATTTTCCATATGTAGTCTTCAATGATTATATGTTTATAAATAAATTTATCCTTGAAGTTGAAACTTGAAAGTCTAAAAGTGTTAATTTTCTATTAAACTAGTGATTTTTTTTGCCACTTGTATTACAAGCTAAGCTACTATTAGCTATCCAAGAAAAAGCAGAGGAACCCATTTATAGCCCAATCCACGATCCACTGCCCATATTTGGAAAACGGTGTCGTATTTCCAATGGAATTTTCGAGGGAAAAAGAAATAAAATACTCAAGCAAATGCCGGTACTTAGGTTAGTTCAGTTGTATTTACCGCGAAACCGATGAGAGAAGAAGCCATTGCCATGGCTTCAACATAGCCGTCGTCTATCTCCTCTCCGGAGGTCCCCATGGTTCTCCACGTTTCCAACCGTCTAAATCTCCTCAACTCTCTTCGCCGGCACCTCTCCGACTTTTCTCGGCCCCTCCGTGGCTTCGCCTTCCTTCAGGGACTGCCGAATCACTCATTTCTAATTGGTTCTCATCCATACATGCTTTCTTCGATGTTAAATTTCTTGGATTAATCGATCGATCAGGGAGGATGAGAGCGAACGCGCTATTGCACCGATCACATTGAGCTTTTCAGGTACTTCGGCCGTGCCTTGCTCTTTATAAACTTTCAATTAAGTTATAATTCAGTACAATGCAATAATTAAAATTTAATTATAATCTATTCAATTTTAGGCAAGAAAGTTGCTTCTCTTACGTTAATTTTCATGTTATACGCTTTTTCTTTGCTAAGGTCATGTTTTTTTAGATGCTAGAGCTTATTGAATCTAGAAACTTTTGAAGTTGATAAACTTCCATTTTTACTGAATTAAGGACATTACAACTGGGAAATTGATTCTATTTGCACCTAGGTTACCTGCTGATTATGCTGATTGGTTGGGGGAAATAAAGTTACTGTCTTATTTCCGGATAAATATTCTATCGATGTTGTCGTGTTCATTATGCCAGGTGATAAGTGCTTCTTATGTTTACATTCTTGTTGGCAGGAAAGGTATATGGTTACAGGTTACTGGATAGCATGACCTTCTATATTGATGAGATTGCTCAAATCTTGACAGAAACCCTTGTTGTTCCTCTTACACAGGCTTAACTCTGATAGCAATAATTTCTCAAAACTTGCCAAGTTCAAGGTTTAACATTTCACCGACCATTCTATTCTCATTTGCCGCTTGCCTTTAGAACAGTGTCATATTATTTCTCAAATTCTGGTGTACTTTTGTATTGTCAGACTGAATTAGTGCACCGACTTTGATTCAATTTTTATGACGTTATGTAAAAGTGCTGCATTGTTTATTTAGAGGCTTATATTGTTTTTTTCTCTACTGTTTTTAGGGAATGTAAAATTTTGAGACAGATTTGACAAATTTGCATCCGATATTGACTGAGTGCTCTGTCTTCAAGTCTGACTTGGAGCTTACTCTTATTCGAGTTGCCAATGATATAAGTTCTGAAGCTCATGTTGAGGTAATAATTATAGTACATTGCTTGAACAACAATTGTGTATATATGTTTTTGCGTGTATAAGCAAATGATTTCGGCTATAATATGTCATTCTACATGTTTTAGAAGTTACTTTTTGGCCATTTCGTTCTTTCTTTACATCTTCTTTTGCTTCACCTGCATTATTGATGTTGTAGCAGAACTGTTTCCTAAGTGTATTGCTAAATAACGAAAATTTAATCTTTACTTGGTATGTTCCATTCTGTGAGGTTATTAGAAAAACTAAAGCAGGCAAGAAAGAATATCAGTTTGAAAGTATGTTTCAATCACACCTACATGTTCATACACGTGCATTTGCAGTAGATGTGAAAATAGGAGTGCCTCAGTTTCTGATTATTTCTTGTTCAATACATGCAATGCATAATAACAGCACATTAATAGTTTTTTCGTGCCCATTTGTTCAGGATTTACCTTTTAAACTAAACATCCGAGAAAGGAAATCTAATATAGCTATCGTTGTTATAGAATTCCGGTATAATGTACCATTAGGAAAACATTTTGAATGTCAAGAAGTGATGCTCAGTTTCTCATTCTGTATGATTTGAGACATATATTGCAGTTTATATTTTTGGAAGTTTTACTTCTTGTATGGTTAATACATGAGAGTGACTATTGATGCGAGATTCCATCAAAATATTTATGTTTTTATTGTGCAATTGTCTTTTACATTATGGACATGCTGCACCTCCAAATGATAGGGTATTATTTTCAGCCATTTGTCTTTTCGTGATTGTAATTTGCATTAGTCTCATCTGAACGAGAGAAACATGATCTCATTAGGTTTATGACTTGTGTCGTCACAAGGGTTCCAAATCAATGCATTCATGTTATTCTGATAGAAACTGCAGATATTAGAAGATAGAGACATGACCTTGCTCGAATTGGGAGCTGAAGACAGTTTATGGATGTGAGACATTACTTGCACATTCCCTGTGAGTACGTATTTTATCTATTTTGCAACTTATTTCTATGCTTGCGTGTGGAATGCCTGATGCGGCTTTTACTTTTCAATTGATGCAGGTGAATGGAAAGCTTACTAATCACAAGCGATCAAAGCCTTGTGTATAACGTAACTAACTTTTCTACTTTCGGACGCATAATTGACTTAAGAACCCATTTTGGGTTGCCTACTGAAAAGGAAAGAACCAACCCTTTCAGTTTTTGTCGTTTGGATCTTTACCTTTTTTTTTTTTTACTTATTTGGTTCAGTTCTGTTTTTATTTACAAATTAAAATGTTGTAATTATTCAAATTGAAATGAAATGAATATTCCATTTCTAAAATAATAAAAAACCAGACATTATCATGAAAAGATAAATTTCAAAACGTATTAAACCAGATTTGGACAAATGGAGTTTGGTTCGGATTTCTTTGTTTGATTGGAAATATGATCCTATTTGATTTTGGTTTAATTTTCTTTTTAAAAAATAGGAGCCATTGCTTTTCAGTTATAAGTAAAACGACGCCGATTGATATCTTAGAAAAAATCTTTTTAGAAACTCCCGTACCTCTTAAAAAATAAACGGAGGCAGGCCACCACCGGCAAATATATAGACACATAGCAAGAATGCAAGCAAGCAAAAGCGCTCACGCCACAGTGGAGCTCACCTTCCTCCCAAGCACAGGCTAAAGGCTCTAACGAAAGCCCTAATCTTCTCATCGCTTCTTCCTCCACAAAACCCTAATAAAGGTCGTAGAAAAGAACATGGGTCGCCGCAAAAGCACCAACACAACTCAAACCTCGACCAACTCTTCGAACAAATTCGAAGGAGCTAACATTCGCTTCCAAGACGCCGACGACAAGGAAATCGCCAGCAACAGCTCCAATCTCGATGATTCAATCGTCGCCGTTGATAAAGCTAGTGAAGATATTTCCATGGGAGAGCCCGACGTTTCGTTTTTCGGTTGCGACGGCGAAGATGATAAAACCAGTGCTGATTATTACTTCGATTCTTACTCTCACTTCGGTATATTTTCTGCTTCTCATCCTCTTTTCCAAGATTCAATTTTGAAGTTTTTTTTTACTGATTTTTCTTGTTGATTAGAAAACAATGAGAATGTGAGGATTTCTTAGTGTTGGCTTTAACATTTTTGTGAAGAAGGTTCGAATGTGAGAAGAAAGTTTCTATCTTTGCAAAAGTTAGAGCTTTGAGTTCAATAGTTTATTTATATCTAAGTAATTTGTGGTTCACTGGTTGCATGTTTATGGGGCTAGCATGTCGGTATCAGGTAGCGCATTGGGTTCGCTGATGTTTCAAGTCATACATTCTTTTATTTATCTACAGTGAGCACTTTCCTCTAAATCTTTCCCCCCCCCTTTTGTGTATGTGCAGGTATTCATGAAGTAAGTGTGCAACAACTTGGACATTTGAATCTTGTTTCGTTTTTGTCGACTTATTTATGGAATAGTTCTGCTTCAGTCACCATTATTTTGTGATCTATTGGGTGCCGAATATCTGTGATTGGAGGGTTGTTTGTAATTTTTCTCTTTGTTTAAGCTCATACATGACTTTATGCAACACAGTTACTATCCAAAAACTGTCTTCTTTTTTTAACTTAATCTTTTACTTAAATTTCTGGAAATGATTTCTGCGTTTGTGTTCTTGGTTTCAGTAGAAGAACTTGGTATGGTTGCATAACTTTTTCATTTCTTCTTTTTTTGTAAAATGTTTTTCCTCTGTGTTAACCTGCCATTCCCTGTATTTCAGGAAATGCTTAAAGATGTAGTGCGAACCAAGACATATCAAAATGTTATTTATCGGAATAAGTTTCTATTCCAGAACAAAGTAGTTCTTGACGTGGGAGCTGGGACTGGAATTTTGTCCCTGTTTTGTGCAAAAGCAGGGGCGGCTCATGTTTATGCTGTATGACTTCCAGTTTACATCTTCCTTTGTTTCTGTTTAATGTGTTGTTAATAATCTGTCTGACCAAATTCTTACACTCCTGGCGTCTATCTCTTATTTGTCAAATGCTGTTCATATTTTTCCCTTTCCTAGGTTGAATGCTCCCATATGGCTGACATGGCTAAACAAATTGTTGAAACAAATGGCTTGTCTGATGGTGAGTTTTTTAAAATTGTTGTGTCTTCTTGTATTGCTTCCTCTCCTTTTTAGCACATTGTTTACCAAAGAATTATTTGATTGTTACAGTTGTCACGGTCTTGAAAGGAAAGATTGAAGAAATTGAGCTTCCTGTTGCAAAAGTAGATATTATAATATCTGAGTGGATGGGTTACTTTTTATTGTTCGAGAATATGTTGAACACAGTGTTATATGCCCGTGATAAATGGCTTGTAAGTTGCTGCTATACTTGATACCATAAATATTTATACTCAAAATATTTCCATGGTTGGAAATATGTTTTTGCACTTTTATCATGTAATAGGAAGTTCCTTGATGAATCATTTATGTGTATGCTATGTTAACTGATATTCAATCTAGTATGGCTGTTATGGAGCTGTATGTGTCAGGTATGGCTTATGTTTAGTTGTGAAGACTCGCTGCCTATATGGTATTTTTCTTGTGATACTATATCCAGTATACCACTGTGCGACCAATCTAAATTCTAGTATGGCAGCAGTAGTGTTGCCTGGTCTTATGTTATTGTCAATGTCTTCTTGACCTTTTCCCATACTCCAGTTGCCATCATCTCAAGCTCTTTTTGGTTGGGGGCAGCTAGCTACTTTATTAGTTAAATTCTCCGCTGCATGATATGATTTGCAGAAAGTAGCTTAGATTCCAGCTATAACTGTTAATTGATTGAGATTTTAACTCTATCATCATGTCAAGCTCTCTTGCGCAGTTTGCTTCCTTATTATTTCATGTGGTGAACGGGCTGGGCCTTTTAAATTTATTTTTACTCTTGCTCATGAAAGCAAAATTTTTGTTGGGTTCTTATATGCTACATTCTTTACAATCAAAGTTCTTATTCCTTTACCCGTGTCAGGTTGATGATGGAGTTGTGCTACCAGATGAAGCTTCTCTTTACTTGACAGCAATTGAGGATGCCGAATACAAAGACGACAAGATCGAATGTGAGTATAACAGACTGCTAAATTGATATAAATCTAGGTATTCATGTTCATATGTATTTGTATAACTTTCAACGAGTTTTTCTATTGTGTTTCATTGCAATTCAACTTTTTGTATTCTTATATGTACCCCACCTTTTCTACATGGCATCATCTTGCTACAGTTTGGAATAATGTTTATGGCTTTGACATGAGTTGTATAAAAAAGCAAGCTATGATGGAACCTCTTGTTGATACGGTTGACCAGAAACAAATTGTAACAAATTGCCACCTTCTCAAGGTGAGAAAATATATAAGCATATTCCTGTATGTATGTATGTATGTATATATCATTGGGTATCTATATATGAACACTTACTGGAAATTATTTTACAAAATAATGTGTTTGGAGTACAACTGAATTATTTATTTTGGTTTTCTGGTTTCAGACAATGGATATTTCTAAGATGGTTCCTGGGGATGCTTCTTTCACTGCACCTTTCAAGCTTATTGCAGAGCGTGATTATTACATCCATGCTTTCGTTGCATATTTTGATGTTTCGTTTACCAAATGCCACAAATTGATGGGTTTCTCTACAGGTTTGTATCTACATCAAAATTCTCTATCCTTTGTCCTTTCCATTTTATCTACGAACAGAAATCAGCAAGCCAGCCTAGAAGAACTTTGCCTTGGCTAATGGCAAATACAAAATGCAGGACCAAGATCGCGAGCTACCCATTGGAAGCAAACAGTCCTATATCTAGAGGATGTGTTAACCATCTGTGAAGGGGAGGCAATAATTGGGAGCATGACTGTTGCACCAAACAAGAAGAATCCCCGAGACGTTGATATAATGGTTAAATATTCATTGAGTGGACGACGTTGTGTGGTTTCGAGAGTTCAATTCTATAAGATGCGCTGATTTTGTTGCAGAGCATTTCATCACCACTACTAGCTGTAGGAGGGGACCTTGTTTGCATGTTCCTTAAACGTTTCACCAAACATTTTTTTAATTCCTTTTCTACTTTCTTTTTCCTCGAAAGGTTTTTCCTGAGAAAGAAAAACACATAAGATGCATGTACTTCATTAACTCAATCCAACTGTTTTCTTCTCATTTATGCTTCATATTGAATCTTGTGGTTTCTTATCATAGAGAATTCGTTAAGACTTTCCTTACAAAAACGTTGAACAAAAACATATATCTTACAGAAGTGACATTTACACAAGTTTAACCAAAATTTCTTGAATTAAATAACATTTCTCATGATCCCCACATCATATACTATATTATAAGGTAAGGTAAACAAATTGTAAAGTATATTTTATAATAAAAAAATTTGTGGTATCATACAATTATGACGAGCGAACACTTTTAATACTTATCAGTTCCATCATTATAATGTTAGTATAATTGTTGTTTTTTTTTATATAGGAAAAAAATTCTATTTAAATCTCATTTTAAGTTTTTACTTTTAAAAAATACATTTATAATTGAAATTTACTCTAAACTCTTTTATTGGAAAAATCTATTTCTTATAATAATTTAATTTAAAATGTTATCTTGGGAATTATTTTAAATATTACTTTTTAATCTTTTTATTCATATTATTTATAAATCCTTTTAATTTTTTAAAAAGATTTAATAAAAATATATTTTAATCGTATCATATATATATATACACCAAGGTACATACCTTATATTTGCACCAAGTGGCGCACTCTCAATTTTTTACATTTAATTCTATTTTTATTCTAAATTTTTTATCAATTTTTAAAAATTATTTTCTTTTAATATATAAGTTTTAAACATAATTAAACAGTATCAAAAGATTGTTAATTAAAATGATTTAAAAATAATAATTTTACAAAAAAAATTATAATGATAATAATAATTTAAAAAATAAAAAAGAATGTAATAAATTGTCATTAATTCCTTTATACTTTAAATTTAAATTTGAAAAAGCTTTAAAAGTTGTAAAAACAACCCTAAAGTTTTTAATAGATAATGATAATCATTATTTTTAAATTTAAATAATTAAATTTTTTTTAAAAATTTAGATAAATATTTAATTAATAAAAAATAATTAGATAATAATAAATTTTAAATATATATATTAGATTAGATTTTCATATTATATTAATATTTATTATCTTTTACTTTCCATAATCATAAATCAATCATAATTATCTTTTAATCATAATTACTCTTTTGTAACTATATAAATACTATTTTTCTTTAAAAAAAAAGAACTTACAACTTTCATTTTGGGATGTAGACTTTTTTCTTCTTATAGCTTTGTTTTTTTTTTTAGAACTATATAAAAAATTCAAAATATAGATTCTTTTTCAAAAACAAGATTTTCTTAAAAAATTATCAAATATATACTTAAACAATTTATTTTGAATTTTTAAAATATAGTTTTAATTTTAAAATTTGAAGATCTAGAATTATCATTTATTTATTATTTTTAATAATTTTTATTTTGAATTATATTCTATTAAATGATTCTTTTCTACCTTTAAATATTTTTATATAATAATATGTATTGATTATCTAAATTATTATATCCTAAAAGTAATTTTGTAAAGACACATTTTCTTTAATTACTATCAAAGATTAAAATATAAAAATAAAAACCTAATATTATCAAGTTTTCATTTCCCATAATATTAAAATAAAAATATCTTAATTTTTATTTAAATTATTGTTTTTTGATGTAAAAAGTATATAAATATTTATATAATCTTGATGTATTTTAAATAAATATGTATAATCAATCCGTGGTAAGTACAAAGTAATTATTAAAAATAATAATAAATCCGCATGGGACTAATACATATTTAAAGTCAAGACTGGTCAACATCAAGATTTAATTGTAATCTCACATTAGTTTATACAACTGACGGCGACGATAAGTTTAATCGTTTAGTGACCAGGTACCTAACTTCAATCTGATACAGTCTCCCCACCCCCCAAATAGTCAACAGATTTGAGGCGGGGGTGTCGGAGAGTCCCCTAAAAATGGCGGCTATAGTGGTGGTCTTTGACTTTGATCGGACGTTAATAGACGGGGACAGCGACAGTTGGGTGGTGACGGAGATGGGCCTCTCCGACCTCTTCCATCAACTCCGATCTACCTTGCCTTGGAATTCCCTCATGGTTTGTTTTGCATTTGATTTAAAACTTCCTTTTTCCAGTTTCCATTCCGTTCGCTTTTCTCATAGTTACAGTAAACACTTCATTTTAATCGTCGTTCACAGGTTTCGAGGTAAAACTAAATGTATTGATCACTAGGAATAAATTGGAGTGATAGGCTTTCTAAAATACATGCTAATAAGTTTTTACTCTACTGTGAAATTTAGCTGATTGCTTTATATCAAATGTGCTATTTGTGTTTATTAAACACTAAGATATCATAATTTACTGTTAACTGTGATAAAGGTTTGTACTTTTTCGGAGTATTGCTGAAAAAGTGTATTAGAGGCTTTTCTCGTTTCTTGAACTTAATATTTGTTTTTTAAATTTACTTGTAGGATAGGATGATGAAGGAGCTTCATTCCCGAGGGGAAACTGCTGACGATATTGCAGAATGCTTGAAAAAGACTCCGGTACATCCCAGAATTGCTGCCGCCATTAAAGCCGCCCATGCTTTTGGGTAGTTATTTTTGGACATCCTTTTTCATGGTTTGTTCTTTGTCAAGCTCTACGGTTAATGTTGGTTATATGGGGAATTTCAGATGCGACTTGAGGATACTTAGTGATGCAAATCAGTTTTTCATTGAGAAAATTTTGGAGCATCATGATCTGTTGGGTTGCTTCTCAAAGATCTATACAAATCCAACCTTCGTAGATGAAGAAGGAAGGCTTAGGATCTTCCCTTATCATGACTCTACCTTATCTCCACATGGGTGCAGCCTATGTCCTTCAAATTTGTGCAAGGTAAATAAGTTCACTGATTGAGCATATTTATCGAAAATTCGTTAATTTTTTACTTTATGTTGATTGAAAATTTGGTTGATTATCTGGAATATTAGTTTATGTGAAGCTTGAGGATTGTTGGTTCTGCATTTGCATTTTGTAGGCATGTCGTGGACTTGTTTATTTTGATTGCTGGATATATTGCCTGTGGAGTCCTCGTTTCTGTTAATGTTCTTGATACTCCTAGTTTCAGGAAAGAATTAAAGGGGAATATATGGAGTTGCTAAGATACATGCTCATTCTTCCTTGTTTATAATGCATCTGAATTTGTTGATGCAAAGTGTTTTCTGGGTAGTGGCCATGAAGTTTATGCACTGTCAATATTCTCCTACTCCCTGAAGTAAGCAAGATGCCAATGTGTATGCCTTGGAATTTGTCTGCAGAATATTGGATTGATTTATTCATGTCTAAGTTTGATTTTGTTGATTCGGGATCTGGTTGCTTAGGTAACATATTTTGTGGTTAAGCATAACTGATGTGGTTAACTTTTGCCAAGTCATCATAAATCTTCAAAGTACATTCCCCCATAATCGTTTTAGTTTTGCATGCTGTAATCCATGTTCCACTAGTAAAAGGGAAAGAGTAACCCTAAAATATTTAAAGTTAAGTTTTCATTAGAATGCTACCTAATAGCTCAAAAGGCATTGTAGTTTAGTTTCCCAGTACTGCTTCCTATATACTACGTTACAGGATCTAAGAGTTTGGGAATTAAATAGTCACTGTGTGGTTTCTATTGTAGGGTCAAGTACTTAACAATATCCAAGCTTCTGCTCCTGAAAGCGAAAGGCAGAATTTTATCTACCTGGGAGATGGGTCAGGTGATTACTGCCCAACTTTGAAGCTTGGAGACAAGGATTATGTGATGCCAAGGAAGAACTACCCTTTATGGAACTGTATTTTTAGTGACCGAGCTTTTGTCAAAGCAGAAGTTCGTGAATGGAGCAACGGTGAAGAGCTTGAAGGAACCTTGCTCCACCTCATTAACAGAATATCCTCAGAACGAAGCATCTTGTAACATTTTTTCTCAATTGAACTCATCTAATTGCAAGCTCCATATTTCAGTGTCTTCGCCCAAAGCCTTAAACCATGGAGGTGCTAATATTGCTTCTATACTTACAATTACACCATATGAATGCGGAATTCTTGTTTCATCCCTTAGGCTCAAAATTCTCTGGCGTTTACATTCATCACAACTTATTCTTGTCTCATTTCATATCGGATCAATGTTTGGAAATCACCTTCCAGACTTAAGGTATATTGGTGGATAACTGAGAACCTTAGTTTGCAAAAAATTATTAGATCAGGCAGACATATTCTATAAGAATCTGTTCTGATTCAGTCGTTTATCATTATTCTTGAATGCTAATAATGTTGTTTAGATGACATGTTAAAGATTATAAAGAATTAATTCGGGAAATATCATGGACTATATATACATAGTTTTCATAGAATTCATACTTCCCTCTTCATCTCTATAGAAACTTGCAATCCTACTTCTGTATTTATTATTATTATTACAAATAAGAAGAGAAAGAGGCATTTTAGTTTTTTTATCATTTTCAAGAAAATATCGTAATTTGAGAATACAAAGTATAGGTCGCAGCCGTCGGGTCTTTAAAAATAACTGCATGAATTATTTCAGCTGCTTTCATCGATAGTAAAAGAAACAGAAAAGGTACCAGGAGAATAGGCGCATTTCATTCCACAGTCACTCACCAATGGCCAGTGGCCACCAAACAAGTTGGAACCAATGAAAAAAGAAAAAACCAACAGCCAAGATTGACTATAAAAGAGCCAGTATAATTCCGGAATTAAATACCAGCAGGTCCACAAAACTCGTTAGTAAATTACCTTCCCTTCCCTTCCCTTCGCACAACTGGAATCTAATTTATACTGTACCAAACCAAACCAAACCAAACCAAACCGAAGGGGCCATTACATGTGCTCCTCTGAATCTGAGGCTCTGAAATGTCGCTTGTCTCACAACATATAAAACCCAACCCAGTACCGACCCCCATCAGATAGTTTTTCCCTTTTCTTCTCTCTTTTCCTTTCCCACCCATGCTGTTCTTTTAATAACTAACCGTCTTCTTTTACGAAAAGTATCACTCTTTTTTCACTCTATCTGCTTAAAATGGCAAACAAGTGAGGAGAAAGAGATATGGGTTTGTTCTTTGATGGGATCATAGAGTCCATGCCTTTGTTTGCAAAGGAATTGGTCGCTGGAGGTGTTGCCGGTGGCCTTGCAAAGACCGCTGTTGCTCCACTTGAGCGTGTCAAGATTTTGTTTCAGGTATTTCTTTTTCGATGCTTCACAGTTTGTGCTCGATTTATTGCTTCTTGATTTACTTTGTGTAACTATTTGCTCTTAGCCGCGATTGTACTTGTTGGACTCTTTGGTTCTTCTTTGCTGTTTTTTTTATTTGGTTTTTTGTTTTCTTTCTTATATGAATTGGCATCCATAATTGATTTTCGAGCTTACAATAACTTGTTGGTTTTGTCAATGCAATGAAGTTTCGTTGCTAAAAACTATGTTGGCTTTGAGATTATTTAATTTTGATATTTTGATAGCCTTCTTCATTCTAGGAATAACAAAGTGATATGTAATTTATTAAAGTAAGAATGTAGATTTCAGTATTGTGCCGCCAACTTCCAGGGGCCTGCAACATTTGGATATTCACCGTGCATTTGCAGATGAACTTATAATTCGTTGTTCTGTTCCAGACTAGAAAAGCAGAATTTCGCAGCATAGGCTTCTTTGGATCCATCGAAAAGATTGCTAAAACAGAAGGCATCAAGGGTTTCTACAGGTGGATATCCAATTCATTAGCTTTTTTACTTGAAGGATTTCCCCGAAATATATCTTTAATTGCTTACTAAGTTTATGAGATGACTATAGAGGAAACGGTGCTAGTGTCGCTCGAATTGTTCCCCATGCAGCACTTCACTATATGGCTTACGAACAATACCGTAGATGGACCATCAAGCGATTTCCTGACATTGGAAGGGGCCCTGCACTTGATTTTGTTGCTGGATCATTTGCTGGAGGAACTGCTGTGCTTTTTACTTATCCTCTCGATTTGGTTCGGACTAAATTAGCTTATCAGGTAAATAGAGAAATATTCTAGAGGCTCCGAGGAGGTGCGGGGGCAGTCGGTGTCGACACTCACTCAGCTTGGTTCCTTCTTTCTGGGATTTTCTGTTTGTCTGACCAAGTTGCGTTTGCTAGAGCAGGTTGTTGGTCCACCAGGGATTAATGTCGTGGGAGTCGTTAACAGAGAACAAGTTTACAGAGGAATTCTTGATTGTTTTTCCAAGACTTACAAAGTGTCAGGGTTCAGAGGTCTCTATCGGGGTGTTGGTATGGATTTCAAAACTAATCATGCTGCGGTTAAATTGTGTGTTGGTGGTTACATTATCATGGGTTTTCTTAGTCATATGTGAGGATGATTTTCAGCTCCATCGCTTTACGGAATCTTCCCGTATGCTGGTTTGAAGTTTTACTTCTATGAAGAGATGAAGCGTCACGTCCCTCATGAGCAGAAGAAAAACATAATGGTGAATCTAGTATGTGGATCTGTAGCTGGTCTGTTGGGCCAAACTTTCACATATCCTCTTGATGTCGTGAGGAGGCAAATGCAGGTATTTTACTCGGACTCAAATCCATCGAAGGAAAAGTGATCAAACCAGGAATTTTAATGTGATGAATGAGAATTGTGTTGTTAGGTCCAAAGGGTATTGGCATCTAATAGTCCTGAGTTGAAAGGAACAATCGAAACACTTATTATGATTGCTAAAAGTCAAGGCTGGAAGCAATTGTTTTCAGGGCTGAGCATCAACTACCTGAAGGTATGAAAAGAATGTCATGCATTTTTATCTATCATTTCTTGTTAAACTAATCTCTGTATGTTTTCTCCAGGTTGTACCATTTGTGGCAATTGGTTTTACAGTTTACGACATCATGAAATCAAGCCTGAAAGTTCCATCCCATGAGGAAGCTGTGATAGAAGTGGTAACAAATAAAAGAAATACCCGAACATCATCTCTTCGGTCATGATAATAAGTAATATCTGTCTCATTGATTGTTCGAGTGGCCATGAAGGAGCTTCACTTCACCTTTAAAGCTCTTATGTTATAATATGGATATCAAGTCAGGCCATCTGAGTTGTACATTCCATTCTTTTAAGCTGTATGTTAGCCTTAGAGCAGCTTACAGATAAGTTTTCATGCCAAGAGACTCGAATTTTATTCATATATTTGAAATCGATTCGGAATGGATGCGGTTCAACTTATCTTTTAGGTTCCCACTGTTGGGTTTTGGAGCTTTGTATTATAGCTTGTTGCATGTACTTGCATGAGAACCTTCCAAGAGGCTCTGGTTTGCTTCATAGATGTTTGATCTAATATTTTTCTGATATTATATACGTTAGTCAAAGTGAAATTGCTATTAATTTAATCTCATTCAATAACATATTTGTTAGTTTTATCCTTTTGTGTTGCCTTTTTTGACTGCTAAAATAACCATGTTGGTTTATTGAAGATGTTTGTTATTTGGATTTATTTAATCCTATTTGATATTTGTATTCACACACACATATATATATATATATAAACTTAAAAATGACCATTTCAGGGTAGATGCGTATTTATAGTTGATGCTGATCGGTTCATGCATACTTATTGAAACCGAACGCATACCTTTGGTTTCTGGATTAATTGTTGAAATCATACTTTCAAAAAAAATCAATGCAAACATGGTCCTTTTTGGAAAAAGAAAAAACCCAGTCATGGTTTCCATGGCAAGCCGTTTTTCATTGGCTGAAATAAAGCCAATAGCATCCTGCATGATAGAGGTGGCATTTAACGAAACGAATCGAATAAAAGAATTTTGAATTAGTCAAGTTGATGGGTGATATTTTATCTTATTAATTCAATTTGATTTTTTCTGAATGCAATGAAAATTGAACCAAATAATTTAGTGTGATAAACTTGATTTGCTAATTTACTTATTTAAGATCTCAAATTTATCATTTTAATTTTTTCAAAAATAATATATATAAATATATCATTTTTATTTCTTTGATTTTTTTTTTGTATTTGTTTACAAAATTTGAAAGTTTTTTTATATAAATATTTTGAAAATTGTTTTGACTTTTTTAGTTTTAAAGGAATCAATTTATCCATTTTCGAAATTAACCGGAAATCAATAAATGTTTATTCATTTATTATTTAAGTTATTTTAAATTATGAAATTAAAATTAAATTTAACTCAAAAAATCAAATTACTTATTAAATTAATTTTTAAAAATTGAAGAAGTTCGATAAAATTAACTCAAACTATCAAATTTCTTTAAAATTTTTCAAGTTGGTGTTTTTCATATTGAATTTTTTGCTCACTCTACTGCATAATGTGCTTTGCTTAGTGTCAAAGAATGATTTGCTGTGAAGAAATTCCACCTTTCTTTTTTTCAGGCATACAAGTGCAACCCACTTTCTTCCTCCTTTTTCCCTTTAAAAAGCTACTTATCATTTGCTGCCCTACTGTCTCTTTTATACTACTGTTCCTTCAGTTACACTTAACCATTTTAAATATAATACGAAAGAGGGGAAAAAAAAACGAATATGTTAAAATTTATACAAATGAATTATTAAAATGTAAAAATTACATGAAGATGGCATTTTTCTTCACGTAAATGAAAACCCAATGCTTCAAAATCAGTGACATTAAATTATTTGAAGAAACAAAGATATGAAAGTGGTTTGCACATTAGACATTCAACAATGGCCTGCAGTTCTTGATTTTAGAATTTAGATTATATATGATGTATGATGTAATCTCACCCTTCTTTATTTTCTTTAGATTATTATTGTCAAATATTGGAAGTAAGTGATAAAAGAAGAAAAGTGCATGCATCCTATGTTATTAGCTAGTGCTTCATGTCCTTCAATTGAAAGCAACATTTGTGGTGCCTATTTCACTGCAATTATTGCATTTTTTTCCCACTTTCTAATTACTAATTCATTTAATTCTTCCTTCTTCTTTTTTCTTTAAACTATCACAATTTGTTTGAGCAAATCATTAAACTTTATTTTTGGTAATTAAATAAGTTTCTATCTTAGCAATTTATATATATATTTATGATGAGTACAAAGCCCTTGTACATGGTTTAGTTTTAGTCCAAAATGGGAAAACAAAGGCGGATTTGGAGATTCCATTTGCAAGTTGATTATGATTTTTAAGCAATCAAATCCATGAAATATTGACATATACCTTTTCTTAGCAATTGGATGATTGGGAGCATCTTATCAACATCCAAAAACTTTTATACACTATGAGAAATGCAATGATTCTTTTATATGTACAAATATAAAATCTATTTATTTATCATATTCGTGAATAAGTGAATAAAGAATTAAATTATGTTAAGATAAAAATTAATTTGAAAAAGTTACAATTTCATTCGATTTATGGATAGATTTAATTAAAAGTCATCGAAAGTTAAGACAAAGATTATAAAAAGATATTACCATAAGTAATATATTATTGATAGTAACAAGCAAAATACATGTTTAATTATCAAAATTTAAAATTAACTCAATATAAAATATTACAAGCAAACCCCAATTGAAATACAAAATAATCTAAAGGAGGATATACATATGATATTTCGACACAATAAAAAAAAATTCTAAAATTTAGTGTAATAATAAATAAAAGAAGAAAAGATGATGTTATGAGAGAGATTGGTTTGATTATGTTAATAAGTTGATGTGGTTGTTTTCACTAATAAACACCATTAGCTCCTTAAATAGAAAAGGAGAAATGCAAGTAGGGTAAGATATCTATAAACTAGGTATATTTGGATTGTGATTAAAGACAGTTCCACCCTGAAATTTGATTAAACAAACCTTTTTTGAATGCAAAACCTGTATTTAATACCTAAAACAACATCAAAACTACTACTTTTTTTCTTTTTTAAAGTAAGCAAAAGGAGTCTGATTTTTCTCAATTTGTGGTTTGGGGGGGCACTTACCTATCCAATACAATATATAATAAATTTCAATTCATGTCTTGTTTAATTGGAGAAAGTTTTTACCCTATCATACAACTCCATTATTTCATTCAACAATATCAACTATATTCTACCGCTTTCCTTCTTTTCTAAATATTATATTTTATTAAACAAAACTTAATTTCACCATCCAATTCTCATTACTTTAAAATATTCTAATTACATCTTCAAATTATAGATTTTATATCAATAAGGTCATTCTATTACTAAAATCGTTAATTTAACTATTGAATGAGACATTAGATATTACGTGACATAATTTAAAAATGAAAATTTTAAAAAATAAATATTGTAAAAATGGATTTAAAAATCTTGATTTTTAAAAAAAAAATTTTAAAGAATTCATAAAAACTATTGTTCACTTTCTTTTCTTTTCTTTTCTTTTTTAAGTTTTTAATTTTAAAAATTATGCGGTAATATCTTACTTTTCTTTAAAACTTTTATTTTAAATTATGTCATATAAAATTTTATGTATTGGTTAAAACAGATTTAATAATGAGAAGACTCGATTAGTATAATATATAAATCAATGAGTAGAAAAATAGAAAAGATACATTGTGAATTGTGGGAGATGTCAAACAGTTTGATATTTGTTTTATTATTATTATTACTAATTTATTTATTTATTTGTCTACCAGCAATTCCTTTGAACCATAGTTTTTTAAAGTAAGAAGAAGAATTAGGTTAGAGTTTCTTCATATATAAAAAATGGAATAGTTAACTTATTAGCCGCCCAGTAAGCACGTCAGTTAAATCCCCAAGTAAACGACAAATGGGAAAGGTTTGAATTTTGCTAATCATTTATTTCTTTCAATAAATAACGAATTTTAAAAATTATATATTAAAAGATTTGAGATAAATTTCAAAATTATATATGAAATTTAGTATAATTTACAATTTCACATATGAAATTTTGATTCGATCCAATTCTCATAAATTTTTAGCACAATTATTAATATAGCATCATTTTATGTTTATATATTGCATACATAAATATTTATATTTATCTAATATTTAAAATATTTTTTTTTATATTTCCTAAGTCATTTGGTGAAAATAATTATTGAAAATTTCATTAAACATTTTCAAAGCATTTCAAAGACGTTTCTCTTGATCTCTATGATTTTAAATGTGTTTTAATTTATCTAATATTTTTGAGTCAATCCAAAATGTTATTAAGTGTTTTAAATTCATTTATACAAGTCTAGGAAGTTGTATAGATACGTGGAGAAAGTTCTACCGATAGAAACAAGTTAGAAAGAACCCCAAGCATTCCTACATACTTCTACCAATACTTAAGGAGATTTCTACCGCTATAAGTCCACTTCTACCTATATACCTTGTGAGTTGTATCGATACAAGTCTATCTGGAATACCTCCAACAGCTATAAACAATCACAAAATTTTCCCTTGTTCGATATACATATAAGGAGTACTTAAAGATACAAGAGATGAACATCCAATCATAGAGATCAAGAGAAAAGTCTTCAATTCTTTATTTGCTTCATTTTCTCTTGTACATAGATTCATCAAGAGCTTATTGTAATACCTTTTCATCTTTGTATTTAGAGCTTCAATTTGCAGACACACACCTACTAGAGGTTCATTGTTAGTTTGCTAATCTTCTCTTTGTTGTGAAGTGCATATTTAAGGTTTTTGTGGTATAAAATCTTAAGTAGATTGTAAAAGGTTTTCAACTTAGCCACAAAAGCTAGAGGGTTTTAATTAAGTTATAAAAATTAGGGGAATGATCAATCTTAACCCTGTGAAAAAGATTGAGATTATATTGTAAATGTTATACATTTTCCTTGAAAGATAATAATCTAAATATAGTGAATTGAGAAATCCTTAGTTGAGGTATACCAATGCAGTGGAGGTAGTCAGTTGGGGCAAAACCACTATAAATCGAATTATTCAAGCTTTTCTTCCATTTTCTTTTTTCTATTTATAGAAGTTTGTAGAAAATTTTAAAATACCAATTCACTCATCTCTTGATATTTTCTATCCTAACAATATTTATCTTTAAATGAGTATGGTTGGACCAAAATTAAAATTTTATCTATGCATTAAATTACAATCAAAGTTCATGTGTATAATTGCTCAATTTAAAGTTCATATATAAAATTGCAGTTCATGTATAATTTTGAGATTTGTCGCAAAAGATTTTTGTTAAATGAAATTATTTTATGAGAAATAAAAAATTATATCCAGCAATTCATTTTTATTTCAAAGTTTTGGTTTTTTTATATTTAATATTAAATATAAAATTGGTACTTGAATTTGTTCACTTCTCCCAGATTGGTACCCAAACTTTTTTTTTGTAACTACCCGAATTTTAAGGTTATCAGAAAAATGTATTTTCGGGTCTCTGTTTCCAAAAAATGGATTAGTAAATAATTATTAAAAATATTTATGAAGTTAGTCGAGTGGTTAATTAGAGTTTAATGAAGTAAATTTAGCTTAATTAAGGATAAATGGATAAAATGATTAAATTGAATGAAGTGTGAAAGTTTAATTATAGAATAAAGAAAATTGAGGGGATTAAATAAGCAAATAAGCCAAAGTGAGTGCCAAGTGTGTGATAAAAATAAAATACATGTGTGATAAATAATGTACATACATTTGTAATACACGTATGTATTTACTTATTATTTAAGTACTTGTATTTATTATTATTAAATTGATAGTATATGATAAATAAATAAAAGAAAGGCAAGTGTATGGAAATGATTTGATATAAGTGTAGAAATAAAAATATACACATTTGTAATACAAGTATTTGATAATAAATAGATATTTATTTAAATATTAAATTATTTCTATAATTATTAATTAATATTAATATTATATTATATTATGAAATAAATTAAAATAGTGACAAATGTGTGGTAATTATAAAATACATGTGTAATAAATTGAATACATACATTTGTCATATGTATATTTAATTATTAGTAGATATTTATTATTTATAAAAGATATTTATTAATTAAATAATTATATTATAAGAGTTTTATGTAACAAATATATTAAATTATGACAAGTGTGTGGATAATAAATGGATACAAATGTAAAATAAATATTTGATATTAATTAGATATTTATTAAGTTAACATATTATATATATATATAAAGTAAAACAAAAGAAAAAGAAATGAAAAAAAAAAGATAGAAAAGAAACAGAATGAAACGAAACAGAGAGCAAGGAAGGAAAGAAAAGAAAGAAAGGGAGAAAAGGGAAATTTCAGATTTCAAGGTTTGAAAGTTTAATTGGTAAGTCAATTTAGCCCTTTTTACTTAATTTTGATGTTTTAGAAGCTTTGGAACAAGATTTTGATGAAATTAAGTTGATATTTTGAAAGTTATTAGATTTCTAGATAATGTTCGTGTTGAGTAAAATGATGAATTAAGGGCTAAATTGATAGAAATTCAAGTTAGAAATGAAATAAGGATTGAATTGTAAAGTGATTCATAAGTTTTATGCTTTAAGGACTAAATTGAAAGAATTTCGAAATTATGGTTTTATGATGAAAAATAGATAATTATGTCTAAGTTTGGTTAAAAATTGAGTAGAAATAAAGTATGAATTAAGATAGAAAAGTAAGTGAATTTAGTTTGGATTAAATTGAAATTAAAAGTAGAAAATCAACATTTTGCACTAAGACTATTTTGGACAGCAGCAGTAGTCTAAGTTTGAAAAATCACTAAAAAATTTATAAATTTAATTAGAGGATGAATAAAATATGGAATTAAAACTTATTGAGTCTAGTTTTTATAGAAGAAACGGTATAAGCAATTGAATTGTAAATTATGAGATACAATGAATTTTGTGAGACAAGGTCAGAATGAATTCGGGTTCCCCTGTTCTGAGTTTGGAAAATCACACAAAATTGGAGAAAAATAATTAGAGGCTTAAAGTTATATGTTTAGAATCCCTAATGAGTCTATTTTCAGGAGAAATCAACGGGAATATTATCCGAGTTCTGTACTGTGAGATAATTAACTTTTAGTGAAGAAGAGTCGAAACTGTCAGACAGCAGAATATGGGTGAATTTAAAGAATAAACTCTACTTAATGGCTAAACGAAAAATTTTGAAAATTTTAGGGTAAGGAGAAATTAGCGGATCTTAATTTAGAATTCTGTAACTCAAGATATAAATTAGTAATGTATTAATGATTATGAATTGTATTACTTTCATAGTCAATGTGGTACCGAAAATCTCGGCTAAGAAAGGACAAGACAAAGTCAACGGGAGTTAGCTCAGAAACTATGGTTTGTATTTCTATAATCCGAACTTAATACTTAAATTGTTGGATTTATTATTTAATATATATATGTAGTAGGTGTTTTGAGATGATTATTTGAATTGGATTGGATATTGATTATATTGAATTGATTTATGAATATATATATGAATGTTTGAACTTAAATGAATATTGATGTGGAAATTGAATAATAAATATTTGTTATATTGGAAAATATATGTAGTTGGAAGTGTGATGAAATTGATAGAAAATTGTGATTATTGTGAAATTAAATATTTATTAGTGAAAAGTGAATGGAATTATATTGAATTGAAAATATATAGTTAATTAATTAAAATATGAATTAATTAAAAACTGAAAAATGAATTAAATACCCTATTAACTAGTCGGACTAGTCGGATATAGTTGGCATCCCATAGGGTATGGAAGAATACGGGTTTTGCCGGCTTACTGATCAGGCACTTATGTGCCGACTACTATTACTGTTACCGTTACTGTTATCGATTCGGCATTTTGTGTGTCGGATATTGTTACTGTTACCGTTACTGTTACTGTTTCAGATTTGTTCCGATGAGGTACTCTGTGTACCGTACTGCTACTGTTATTGTTATTATTCTGGCTTTGGCCGATGAGGCACTATGTGCCGTACTGGTGTGTTGGTTGGATCCGTGTATTCGTCTGAGTCCGAGTCATGTTAATAAGGGTAAATAAAGGTATAAAATAACTGATTATTACTGAATAATTAACTGTTACCGAATAATTGATTGTTACTGGATATTAGACTGTTATTGAATAATTGAATATTACTGAATAATTGATCATTACTGAATAACTGATTGTCACTGAATGAATGACTGTTACTGAATAACTTAATTGTTACTGAATACCTGATTTTACTGAATAATTGACTGTTACTGGATAACCGATCAATTGATCGATACTGAATAACTGGTTATTATTGAATAATTGATTGTTACCGAATAACTGACTGTTACTGAATAAATAATTGTTCTGATTGTTAATGAACATTACTGATTGATTAATTGCTATTGAAATTAATAAATGATTTGAAATTTAAAGTAAACCAAAACATTGGTTGGAAAGTGAATGTTTGAATACTCATTGAGTTTGAATAGTTCGATATATATATAAAATAATAAGTTTTATAATTGCTTAAGTGTTCAGATTATAGAAATACCACTGGGTGTATACTCAGTGTACGGTTTGTTTCCGTGCGCAGGTTAAGTTAAGGCTAGACTGTTGAATCAGCATCCCAGGTCGATCCCGAATTCAATGAGGTAAAGTATGTTGAGTATTGATAATGGCATGTACCTAGGATGTTTAATGAGAGTCATTTAGGTTGTAAAAGTATTGATGAAATAAGTAAATTATTGTTGGCAACGGTATATAGTATGAATTTTGAAATTTATTAAAAATTCGTAGTGATTCTAAATTAGTTCCAAATTGAATTTACTGTTCATATTGGACCACGAGGGCCCATTAAAGGGACGACATCTTAAAATTAGGATGAGTGTGAATATTTATTTTAATTAATGACCGGAATTGGACTGTACTGGCTGGTAATGTCTCGTGACCCTGTTCCGGCAACGGTATAGGGTTAGGGGACGTTACATTTTTCGTCCACTATATTGATACCCAGGTCTAATTGATGTGATTCTGAGATCAAGCACTAAGTCAAATTTTGATAGGCCGATGAATGATGTTAATGGGCCCAATCATCATGGTCCAACTATACATGGGATGTCCAACATATTGCTTGATCATTTGCAAATGCCAATTGGGCCAATTACAAGGGCCCGAGCAAAATGACTCAAGGAGGCTCTTAATGGATTGATGCGTGGACTCTGGGATCAAGCCCAAGACAGTCTTGTTCAAATTGGGTCGAGAATCCTATTCTAGTTCACTATACCAAGGTTCGAATAATTTTGCAAGTTAAGTGAGTTGGGTTCAATATAACTTTGGTTCCTTATACTGCAAGTACTTCGAGTCAACGTTTCCACCCATTTGTTCCTAAATCAAGACGATCCTTAAAACAATTGTGACTTTCTCCTTACTATTGAATACGGGTCTCATCGATTTATTTTCGAGGTTCTATTCAGGTTCAAGAAATCGCATCACTAATGTCTTTACTTTTTTGCTAATGTGGCATCGCTAGCCACTCGTGTGCCGCCATGTGCGTACCCTCTTTTTCCATCTTTTTATTTTTATTTTCTTTCTCATGTTTTCTCATTTTCTTTTCTTCTTTTTCTTTTTTTCCTACCTTAGCCACCGGCCGGCCTCATTCGGTGAACTCTCCAACCAACAACGACCACCGTCCGACCTTCTTTCGTTTGCTTTTGTCTGTTAATACTATTAATGAGAATAACGTTGTGCTGAAACTGAAGCTTGCTTGTAGATCTTAGGATTTGAGTTTTAAGGGGGGGAAATGAAGGGTGTTGGTGAATAAGAAAAATAAGAACAAATCTAAATAAGAAGAAAAAATTTATAGGTATTAGAAAATTTAATTTTCGGGTCATCATTTCTGCAAAATGAATTCGTAAATATTTATTAGAAATATTTACGAAGCTAGTAGTGTAGTTAATTAGACTTTAGTTAAGTGAATTAGCTTGAATTAAAGCTAAATTATTGAAAGGACTAGATTGAATATAGGATAAAAGTTTAATTATAGACTAAAGAAATGTGAAGGGACTAAATTAGTAAAAAAACCAAAAAGGGGACAAATGTGTGGTATAAATTAATACATTTGTAATAATTTTATTTATACAAATGTAAAATATATATGTATTTACTTATATTTTAAGTATAAGATATTTAATATTTATAATATATTATTATAATAATATAATATAATATTTAAAATAAATAAAAGAAACAAAATAGAAAAAGAAAGAACAGAGAATGAAAACGAAATAGAAAGGAAAGAAAAAGAAAGGAAAAATAGGGTTTTTGAGGTTTGAAGCTTAATTGGTAAGTTAATTTAGTCTATTTTCTTATAATTTTGATGTTTTTGGAATCCTAGAATAAAGCCCTACTTGAATTATGTTAAAGTTTAGAAAGCTAGTGAATTTTTAGATGTTAATTAAGTTGAACAATTGAATGAATTATGAGAAAAAGTGATAGAAATTCAAGTTAGAAGTGGGAAAAGGATTGAATTGTAAAAAGAGATATAAGTTTTGTTATAATAGGGACTAAATTGAAAAGATTGTAGAACTGATGTTTTATGGAGGAAGTTAAGTGTTAAAACTTGTAAAGGATGGATTAAAATGAAAATATGGGATTGGTTTTAAAGAGAAAGAATGGTTATGGTGGAAGGACTAAATTGGAATTTATGTAAAAGTTACATGGAAAATAGAAGAGTGTGTTATTAAATGATATGTATTGATGATTTTAAATATTAATTTTTCCGTAGCTAACGTAGCATCGGGAACGTCATCAAAGAAGGGAAAAGAGAAAGTGAGCGAATATAACGAATAAACTCGAGAACCACGATTTTTATTTTTATAAACCGAGCTTAATAATTGTTTATTGATGTAACACCCCCTGACCCTTATCCGTCCCCGGAACAGGATTACAAGGTATTACCAGTCAATACAATTCATTTACGGTTATTAATTAAAATAATTATTTACACTTATCACAAATTTAACAAATTATCAAATAATTCAAATTTATACCAATTAAGCCAAATCCTATTATATACCATTACCAAACCTAATTCTAAATATTTCATCAATACATTGACAATTCAAAATACACATACATAAAATATACTAGGTACATGTCATTACCAACTATTAACACGCTCTACCTCATTGAATTCGGGATCGACCTGGGATGCTAATTCCACGTTCTAGCTTTAACTTAACCTGCGCACGGAAACAAACCATAAGCTGAGTATGAACTCAGTTGTATTTCTATAAACCAAACATTAAATAGTAAAACATACACTTAATATCATTTAATGATCATAAATTTTCATTTATTCATTTCAAGGATAATTTTTTTACAACTCATTCAATTTTTATCATCCCAATTAGCTTTTCAAATAAATTCACTACCATTTAAATAATAATTTTTATCATCTATTAACCCAATTAGCTTTTCAAATAAATTTACAATCATTTAAATAATAATATTTTTCATTCATATGTCTTACTTATGCTTCTGTTCACTATTCAATATCAGTAAATAATTTTTAGTATCGATCAATTTTTTAGTTTCATTCAGTAATATTCAATCATTCAATAACAATTAGTTGTTCAATAATATTCAGTCACTATTTAACAGTCAGTTATTCAGTAACGATAAATTATTCAGTAACAATCAATTATTCAGTAACAATCTTTTACACAGTAGCAGTCAGTTATCTAGTTACAGTCAGTTATTCAGTAGTAGTCAATTATTCAGTACATTTATTTATCCCTATTAACATGACTCGGACTCGACGGATACACGGATTCAACCCACACACTGGGATAGCATACAATGTTTCATTGGCCGGAGCCGGAATACACCGTAACGGTAACAGTAACAGTAGCGGTACACAGAGTACCTCATCGGAACAAATCCGGAACAGTAACAGTAAGGTACAGAGTACCTCTTCGGAACGAATCCGGAATAGTAACAGTACGACGACACTTATAGTGTCTCATCGACACAAAGTCACAATATCCCTGAACACTTCCAATCCTATGGCATGCCAACTATATCCGACTTAGCCCGATACTGTTAATAGGGTTTCATTTTCCAGTTTCCAATCATTTCACATCTCAACAATCATATATATATATATATTCATAATTCGATATAATTCATTTTACTTTTCAATAACAAATATTTAATTTTTACAATAATTACATATATCCGTATAAATTCAATAAATTTAACACATACCTTGTAATGACCCGAATTTTACCGTTACTGAAAAAATGTATTTTCGGGTCTCCGTTTCTGAAAAATGGATTAGTAAATATTTATTAAAAATATTTACGAAATTAATCGAGTGGTTAATTAGAGTTTAATTAAGTGAACTAGCTTAAACTAAGGATAATTGGATAAAATGATTAAATTGAATGAAGTGTGAAAGTTTAATTATAGAATAAAGAAAATTGAAAGGACTAAATAAGCAAATAAGCCAAAAAGAATGCTAAGTATATGGCAAAAATAAAATACAAGTGTAATAAATATAATACACACATTTGTAATACATGTATGTATTTGTTTATTATTTAAGTAAATATTAGTGTATTTATTATTATTAAATTAATATTATATGATAAATAAATAAAAGTAAGACAAATGTGTGGTAATGATTGGGTACAAGTGTATTAATAAAAATAAATAAAAAATACATACACTTGTAATGCTTGTATTTAAGTATTAAAAGATATTTATTAATTATAAAATATATTTATTAATTAAATAATTATATTATAAGATTTTTTATGATAAATATATTAGATAATGACAAATGTATGGTTATAAATGAATACAAATGTACTAATAATATACACATGAATAAATAAATAATACTTATTATTAAATAATAAATGCATGTGTGTATATATATAAAAGGAAATAAAGAAAAAAAAAAGAATAGAAATAGAAACAGAATAGGCAAAACGAAAAGCAGGGAAAGAAAGAAAGAAAGGAGAAAAGAAAGAAGAAAGGGAAAATTTGAAGGTTTGAAGCTTGAGATTTAAATAGGTATGTCAATTTAGCCCTTTTTACTTAATTCTGATGTTTTAGAAATTTTAGAACAATGTTTTGATGAAGTTAAGTTGATTTATTGTAAGATAGTTGATTATAAGACATTGTTCTTATTGAACAAAAAGATGAATTAAGGGCTAAATTGATAGAAATTCAAGTTAGAAATGAAATAAGGATTGAATTGTAAAGTGATTCATAAGTTTTATGCTTTAAGGACTAAATTGAAAGAATTTTGAAATTATGGTTTTATGATGAAAAATAGATAATTATGTGTAAGTTTGGTTAAAAATTGAGTAGAAGTAAAGTATGAATTAAGATAGAAAAGTAAGTGAATTTAATTAGGATTAAATTGAAATTAAAAGTAGAAAATCAACATTTTGCACTAAGACTATTTTGGACAGCAGCAGTAGTCTAAGTTTTAAAAATCACCAAAAATTGTATAAATTGAATTAGAGGATGAATAAAATATGGAATTAAATCTTATTGAGTCTAGTTTCTTATAGAAGAAACGATATAATTGAATTGTAAATTATGAGATATAATGAATTTTGTGAGACAAGGTCAAAATGAATTCGGGTTCCCCTGTTCTGAGTTTGGAAAATCACCAAAAATTGGAGAAAAATAACTAGAGACCTAAAGTTATATTTTTAGAATCCCTAATGAGTATATTTTCAGTAAAAATCAACGGGAATATTATCCGAGTTTTGTACTGTGAGATAATTAATTTTTAGTGAAGAAGGGTTGAAACTGTCAGACAGCAGAACAGAGATAACTTTAAAGAATAAACTGTACTTATTGGTTAAACCAAAAAAATCTGAAAATTTTATGATAAGAAGATATATGAGTCTAGTTTCAGGAAAAATTAGCGGATCGTAATTTGGAGTTTTATAACTCCAGATATAAATAATTTAGTGACTATGACATAGATGGACAGCTTGAATATCCATAAAAGTAAATAATAAAAATTATAGATAATGTTACTTATAAGTGTGTTATATACATTAAGGATGTGGAATGGAGAGGAGGAGGAGGAAAAATATATATGAATATTCAGTTAGCATGGCTAATTTGCATGTTTTAAGCTCATGGACTAAATTGAATAAAAGTAAAACTTTAGGGGGTAATTTTGTAAAAATGTCGAAAATGACTAAATTGAAGGGAATGAATTGTTTTATTATCTTAATTAATAAATTGAATGAAAATATAAATTTAAGATTGGGTGAAATTTGGGAAAATGGTAAATTACCAATATCCCCTAAATCTTGGTATTTCTGCAATTTAGTCAGGTAGGTTCGTCTACCTTGAATGAGCATGTAAATATGACAATTTAAGTATTGTACGTATTTTATATGATATTTTGAATTGAATATATGAAAAGGATGTTACATGAAACATGAAAATGAATACTAAATAATATAAATTAATTGAAATTATTCTGAAAATCTCGGTAATGCCTCGTATCCTATCTCGGTCTCAGGTACGGGTATGGGGAATTACATACCTAATCAATCCATTTCAATTATATAACACAATAATTTTCACCTCAATTACTATTATAATATTCAATCAAAATTCAACAATAAATAAATAATTTCACTTTTCAATTCTAACCGATATATATTCTAATTCAAATATTCATCTCAAAGCACTTTCTATACATATTAAGTAATAAATTTAATAATTAAATATTAAGTTCGGATTGTAAAAATACAAACCGTAATTTTCGGGCTAACCCTCGTCGACTTTGCCTTTTTCTTGCTTAGCCGAGATTTTCGGCATGATGTTAGCTACGAAAATTAAAACAATTAAAAATTCATCAATATACAATTTCATTTTATTTATTCCAATTTCAACTCAATATTTACATAACTTCTAATTTAATCCCAATTCAAACTAACTTATTTTCTTTACAATTTATTCTCTATTTTTCACTCAACTATCACTTAAAATCAAATTTCAACTCTCTAATTTCCCATAAATCCTTAATTTCAAATTTCTTTCAATTCAGTCCCTAAAGCATAAAACTTATGAATTACTTTACAATTCAATCCTTATTTCACTTCTAACTTGAATTTCTATCAATTTAATCTCTAATTCATCATTTTATTCAACATGAACAATATTTAGAAATCTAATAACTTTCAAAATATCAACTTAATTTCATCAAAACCTTATTCCAAAGCTTCTAAAACATAAAAATTAAATAAAAGAGCTAAATTGACTTACCTATTAAACTTCCAAACCTTCAAACCCTAATTCTTCCTTTTTCTTTTCTTTCTCCTTTCTTTCTGTCCTTCCCCTGCTTTTCGTTTCTTTTATTCTGTTTCTTTCCTTTTTTTTTCTTTTTTTTTCATTAAGCTATTATATATTATTTATACTTAAATTAGTAATACTTATTTATTATTTATACATGTGTATATTATTAACACATATGTATCCATTTATAACCATACATTTGTCATAATTTAATTTATTTATTACATAAAAATCTTATAATATAATTATTTAATTAATAAATATCTTTTACTTAATAATTATCTATTTAATAATTAAATACAAGTATTACAAATGTATGTATTTTTATTAATACTGTAATGGCCCAAATTTGAGGTTATCGGAACAGTGGTTTCGTAACCACAAATCCGATGAGAAAAATTTTATTTTTCTTATATTTTTATGGTCTACAATTTCACAAAATAATTTTTTGAAAATTTCGTTCGAAAATTTCGACGTTTGGGCACTCAATTTAGTCAAAAGGACTAAATTGTAAAAAGTGCAAAAGTTGAGTTCTACATGTTAGAGGTGTCCAATTGTTATGAAACTTTAAATTGGAGGTCCTTATATGGTAATTATACCATTGGTAACTTGGTAGACAAAAATGGACATGAGATAAGTGAAATAGAAAATTTTTAAGTTAGGGGCAATTTGGTAATCTAGTAATTAAAATGAATTAAAAGGGAAAAAGATGGCAAAAATCATCATCTTCTTCATATGAACGAAATCAGAAAGGGGGGAAGCCATAGTTAGGGTTTTCAAGCTTCCAAGCTTCATAGTAAGTGATCCCAAGCCCCGTTTTTAATGTTCTTTACGTTTTTGAGATCTCGGTAGCTTAATTTAGCTTATTCTAGCAATAATTTAACCCAGGGTTTATATTTGGAAAAATACCCATAGGTGAAAAGTGTTTATTTTGATGTTTTATGATAGAATATGAAGCTAGAAATTATGTTAAACAACTTTTGCTAAGCGATTTTAAGTGAAAACGAGTAAAACGACATAATCGGTAAAAATACCTAATGTTCATAAGTACATGTTAGAGTGGGAATTTGATGTTTCCATAGAAGGGAAAAATGTTCAGAATGTTATAAAACATAAGAATAAGAGATGAAGTTTAATTTCCGAGCCTTGGGGCAAAAATGTAATTATGTAAAAGTTTAGGGGCAAAATTGTAATTTTGAAAAAGTTAGAGTCGAGGGCTGTTTTGATGAATGTGATTATTAAATAAGTTAAATTTACTATTTTAGATCAAGAAGTACGAAACTCGAGGTTAGACAAAGGGAAGAATAAAGTTGAAGACTAAGTTGGTGAATTTGGCTATAATTGGTACCGAGGTAAGTTTACGGTAAATAAATGCAATATTTCAATATTTATTATTAATGCTGTTAATTTCCAGCAATTATGAATTTATTTTATGAATTTATTTGATGATGATCCAAGCATGAAATGATAGAGAATTAAAATTTAAAAGTCCCGTTGATACATAAGGATGGTACTGGATACGAATGTCATGACATTTGGGTAAAGAGATCCCATGTAAGACCATGTCTGGGACATGGCATTGGCATCCTTAAGATCATGAGAGGTCCCCTGTAAGACCATGTCTGGGACATGGCATGGGCACCGAGACGAGAGGTCCCATGTAAGACCATGTCTGGGACATGGCGTTGGCACCGAGATGAGAGGTCCCCTATAAGACCATGTCTGGGACATGGCATGGGCACCATCACGAGAACATCCCATGTAAGACCATGTCTGGGACATGGCTTTGGCATGTTATTATCAGAAGAGACCCGAGTATCCTTATTATTCCAATGTAGCTCAACGGGCTTGTAAACGAATCATGTTCATGAAAGTTCAGTTTAAAGCATAAATGGCAAGCTCAGGTAAGTTGTAAGACTTAAGAACTTATTATACTATCAATTGATGTTCAACGATGCAGCAAGGATTGAGTAAGTTATGCACACAAGTATTCTAAGTAAACAAGTAAGAGAACTAGTATGAGATCAACTAAAGAGTAAACTAGAGATATAGACATTGAGTTTAATTATTTAAGTTAAATATTGTTATTTATTTGCTAGTAAACTTACTAAGCTTTATGCTTACTTCTTTTATTTCTCTTTCTCTTATAGTATTGCAAAGCTACTTCAAGGATCCTAAAGAAGTCGGAGATCGTCCACACTATCAACTACAACTGCTCGGTATTTTATATCGAAACACGTTTGAGTTATGGCATGTATAGGGATTTAGTTATTTTGTATGTTTGTAATGATGATTTTGCTAATGAGTGATGTGTAAGTATTTGATGATGTATGGTTATTAAAATGATTAAGGATGAAGGTGTTTGTTCTTATGAAAGATTAGGTGATAAATTATGCATGGAAATCATGAAAGGATAAAATTTTGCAAAGAAACAGAATTCAGGCAGCACAGTAACGTGAATTTGAAAAATCACCCAAGATAGTACAAAATGAATTAGAGGGTGAATGATATATGGAATTAAATCTTGTTGAGTCTATTTTCATGGAAAAATAACGGTGTAGAAAAAAGAAATTTATATTTTACGATATGTGAATTTTAGTAAGATAGGGTCAGAACTATTTTTGGAGTCCCCTGTTCTGAGTTTAGAAAATAATTACAAATTTTAAAAAAATGGTTATGAGTTGAAATTTACATGCTTAGATTTCTTAATGAGTCTATTTTCTGTATAAACAAGTAATAACTTCATATGAAAATCCTACAGTGAGAAAACTTATTTTTAGTGACTAGAGGTCAGGGCAGTCAGGTGGTGAAACAGGGGAGACTTTAACTAATAAAATGTACTAATTTGCTGAACCAAAAATTCTAAAAATTTTATGATGAGTAGATATATGAGTCTAGTTTCAGAGAAAATTTACGGAATTAAATTTCGAGTTCTGTAGCTCAAGTTATAATTAAATTAGTAACTGCTGCGCGATTGGACAGATTTGCTGCGAATAATGAAATAAATTTTCAAACCTAGTTTTTATGCTCCGAATTGGTAAGATAAGCTAAGTAATGCCTCGTGCTCGACTCCGGAAACGGTCTCGGGTAAGGGGTGTTACAAATACACTTGTATCAAATCATCATCACACATTTGCCTTTCTTTAATTCATTTATTTATTTACTTTATTTAATTAATATACAATAATAATTTTAATATAATAATATTTGCTTAAATAATAAGTAAATACATATATGTATTACAAATGTATGTATAATATTTATTACACATTTATATTTTTATTACCACTCATTTGTCACTATTTTAATTTATTTAATAATGTAATAATTTAATATCAATTAAATAATAATAACCATAATAACAAATTATTTATTCTAAGAAAAATCTTAGATTTTTTCATCTTTTGCCACCTAAATTAGGACAAATAGCATAATTGCCATTTTGGTCATTTACATTTTCTTTTAATCTATAATTCAACTTTCACACTTTATTTAATTTAATCCTTATAACTATTTAGCCTCAATTTAAGCTAATTCACCTTATTAAACTCTAATTAATCACTCAATTAACTTCGTCAATATTTTTAATAAATATTTACAAATCCATTTTTCAGAAACGGAGACCCGGAAATAAACTTTTCTGATAACCGTAAAATTCGGGTCATTACAGTATCTATTATTTAAATTGTATGAAAAATGAAAATGAGGTAAGTATTGTTATCTTATTGTACTGTTTTAAAATGTGAATGTTTAAATTTAAAAGAAACTGAAATCCCTATTAACAGTGTCGGGCTAGTCGAATATAATTGGCATGCCATAGGATTGGAAGTGTTCAGGGATATTTCGACTTTGTGTTGATGAGGCACTATAAGTGTCAACTACTGATACTATTCCGGATTCGTTCCGATGAGGTACTCTGTGTACTGATACTGTTACTGTTATTGTTACTGCAACTGTTACTGTTACGGTGTATTCCGGCATCAGTCGATGAAACACTGTATACTACCCCGGTGTGTGGGTTGGATCCGTGTATCCATCCAGGTCTAAGTTATGTTAATAGGGGTAAATTACTGCACTGAAGACTAAATGATACTAACTGAATTGAATATTTTACTGGTTTCGATTCTAATGTTAAATGTTATTATGAAATGAAAACAATTAATTGAATGCTTATGATGTGTTTATTTATTGGGTTCTACAGTTTAAGTATAAATGCATAAATTAATTATTGGTTTATAGAAATACTACTGAATGTATACTCAGCGTACGGTTTATTTCTGTAACATCCCGAAATAGGGTCTAGTCGGAATAGTGGTTTCGGGACCACAAATTCGACATTAAAAATATTTATTTTATGATTTTTATGAGGCCTAGAATATGAGTATGTGCATGTGTTAAAGTTTTATGAAGAAATTCCAGTATAAGGTGTCCAATTGGAAATTAGGGACTAAATTGAATAAATTGCAAAACTTGGATTCTAGAAGAAAATTGTATGAAATTGCTATATATTATGAATTAGAAGGTCTTTGAGATCAATTTGTCCAAATTCTAAATTTTTGGACAAAAATGGGCTTGCATGGATAAAATTTTAAAGAAATGGCATAAGGGCATTTTGGTCATTTGTCACTTTAATGAAATAAAAAGGGAAAAATGGAGCAAAAATATGCTCATCTTCTTCCCATAGCTGTCGAAATTTGGAGGATACCATAGCTAAGGTTTCTTCAATTTTCAAGCTTAATAGTAAGTGCTCCCAAGCCCTATTTTTCATGTTTTTGTATTTTTGAAATCCTGGTAGTTTGCTCTTTCCATTTCTACCCATATTTCATGCTAGGGTTCATGTTCAAAAATTTACCCATGCATGAGTTATTGGTATTTTGATGGATTATGGAGGAATATGAAAGATAAATGTATGTTAAACATCTTTTCCAAGTTGGTTTTCATGAGAAACCCTTATAGGGACTATTTTTCAAAAGATGTAAATGTGTGGTAGAAATGAGGAAAATAATGAAAAATGTGGGTTTCCATAAGAGAGAAAAATGTTTGGTTAGGCTTGGGTAAGATAGAGATTGCATGTGTTTCATTATACGAGCCTAGGGACTAAATCGTAAAAATGTCAAAGGTTAGGGGCAAAACAAATCATTTGGACCGGGGTAGACATTAAACTTGAAATGTATAATGTGGGGTATTAATGAGCTAATTTTGTTTTTATAGACCCCGAGGAACAAATTCCGAAGACCGATTGAGGTAAATGCAAGGTTTCGAAATAACCGAAACATAACTCTGAAATTGTTACCAGGTAAGTTCAGATAACTTAAAGTAAACCCCTAATATGCATGATTGTATGATTTATGAATGCATGATAGTTGTATTATTAATGACATGAGAATGCATGAAATGCATCTTTGATAATGACTTGTTGATAACCGTTGTTGTAGGCCAATTTTGGGCCCTTTTACAAAATACCCATAGCCCAATTTTATCCACACTTAAACCCCAATCCATTTCATAAACCTATTACCCAAACCCCCTAAAACCCAAATACAACCCAATACCAACCTAACCACTACCCATACCCAAATTAGCCCAATAACAAATAGCCCAATTCTAACCCTAGCCCAGGAAAAAAACCAAAACTTTCAGCCAAGGGAAACCCTAGGCCGTCGCATGCTAGGCATGCCTCCACTCCTCTGACACCAGCACCATCCCTGGTCACCCCATACCTAGACATCGCCCATGCTTCTGCCAGCACCATCCCCGCATGCCTGGCACCTTCATACCCTGCAAGCAGCAATGAAGAGACAGAAAGTAATAGAAAATAAAATTGTAAGGCTATAAGAGTCATGAAATCAAATGTAAATAGTTCTTTTTTTTTCCGCTCCTATTTTTGGCAACTCTAAAATAATACAAAGAAAAGTATTCGTTTTTTAAGCAAAAAGATAGCGATTCCATCAATATTGAAGAGAATAATCACCAAATCAAACACAAAATCAGAGAAACAGAGAACAAAAATCGAAATCAAAGAACGAAGGTGATTTACTTTTTTTTCCTATTTTATTTTCATTTTTTAAGCTTATTTTCTCACCTATATATTTTAAAACATATAAAAATATAATAATAAAAAATATATAAAAAAATTACCTTTTTCCTGCCACCGTGGGCGGTGGCCGGCGCCGACGACGGACGGCGACCGACGATCGGCCGGTGACCGACCCCCTTGGCCAGATTTCCTTTCCCCCCTCCCTTCTCTCTTCTTTCTCCCTTCTTTTTTTTTTCTTTCTCTCTTCAAAATGATTTTTTTTGTCAAAAATTGGCCTTATATAGCCCTCCAAAACGACGTCGTTTTGGGGGCTGCCCTTTAACCCCAAAACGACGTCGTTTTGAGCCTACCCGACCCGACCCGATCCAAACTCGCCAAGGATCCGCGTGTTTTCTATTAATGGTTTATTTATGCGTGCAGTCCTTCCGCTTTTTCACTCTTTTACAATTAAGTCATTTTTTATTTTTAATTTGGCCCCATAATTTTTCGCGCCTTACGATTTAGTCCCATTCAATGCGGTGCGTTTTGGAGGCTTGAGAAAATTTCCCTTTTAGCCCCTCCAAGTTACGCGCATTTTATAATTTCGTTCTTTTTTACCTTTTTTCGTTACTCTACTTTAATTTATTATTATTATTATTATTATTATTATTACTTCTAATGCGCCCATATTATGTATTGTACTATGTGTATATATATATATTTATATGTTACGTACTTCTAATATTATATTTATATATATTATTACGTATATTTTTAATATGTATGTATTCGTGAAGTATTATCAATATTTTATTATTATTATTAGTTTCAAAATGTATATATTGTGTTTATATTTTAATACTACGTTATATATGTTCTGTATTATGTATGTATATTTTTAAATATTATATATTGAGTATTTCTAACGTTATTACTATATATATGTACGTATTTTTATCGCATAAATATTTTTATTTATCACTTCTAATGTATATATATATCGCATACGTTTTATATTGTATATTTCCCTCATTTATTTTTTATTAGTTATATGTTTTTTTATTTCATGTACATATCTTTATATCATCTTTATTATTATTAATCTTAATACATGTTTTATATATATAATATGTATATTTTAATAATATATTATATGTACGTATTCATATTATAGTGTTTTTAGTTACATATTTTTGTACTATATTATTTTATTAGTTTTGCTATTGTTAGTATTAGTTTTAGTTTCAATAAATATTCTAATATGTATATATATACTTTAGTATCATAGTCGTATACTTTTATACGGTCTTATGTACATATATTTACACGCATATTTTCTTTTATATACATTTTTAATATCACATATGTATATGCGTTTTTACTATATTAGTTAGTCTTTTTCCCTATTTTATATATATATTTCAAATACTATGTATAGTATATTTATGACTCCATTACTATATATATCTTATGTACACACTTTTAATATTATTATTATGTATATATACTCGTTGTTTTTATTTCATGTTTAATATTATCATTATTTACGTTTAATATCGTATGCATGATTATTGTTTTTAATATTATTATCCTATTTATTATTTGCTTTAATATATACCTGGCACTTTTATTTATTTCTATTTCATATCAATTTGCTTTGCATTATTTCGAAAATCTTATTCCTATTTTCTGATTAATTTCGAGGCATAAGGCAACATATCGGTTTAACACCAAGTCGTCAATTTCATTGCTATGCTGGGTGAATATCAATCGACTCGTGTTAAAACGGTATATCCTTCTCAAAAAATAAAAAATAAAAAAGATTGAAAATTCTTGTCTTTTCAAACAGATCACGATTTAATCTTATATTGAACTCGTATTTTTGAAAATCCAGACAACACGTGTTTATAAGATACCAATTTTGGGTGTCGCGAGGGTGCTAATACCTTTCTCGAGCGTAACCGACTCCCGAACCCTAAATTTTCTCTGGATTTTAACGTAGACCTAAACTCAGCCTTTTATTTGTTTTAATAAGAGATTTAATAGGTGTCCGATCACGCCTAAGAAAAAGGATCGGTGGCGACTCCCTATTTATTTCAAAAATCAAACGTCAAATTTTAAACTTTTTTTTCAATAAATCGCCACAATTAGCGACCAAGCTAAGCTAAAATTTTTACGTCGCTACAACCGTCTCGGTTGAGGTTAAAAGGGAATTCGATAGATAAACCATGTTTTACATGTGAAAGGAGATCCTGCATGTGTTGCAGCAAAGATTTAGCCCGGACGAGTAATCCGTGATCTCGAGTATGGAAAGGAATCTAACCCGGGCGGGTGTTCCTTGAATGATCAAGCCTCCCAAAGAATATGAGTGCATTGTGGATTTAGCCCGGACGGGTAATCCAATTAGGATCTGAATTTAGCTTGGACTGGTAACTCAGATCCGAGCTCATTAAGAGTGTTTGTTGTTATAAGGGATTTAGCCTGGATTGGCAATCCCGACATCATTTTATGAGTTCATATAATGGGGGATTTAGCTTGGACTGGTAATCCCGCCATATGATGTGAGGTTCGCGGGAGCACATATATGGAAAGATCATTTGAATGAATTGACGGATAATGGGTATTCCATCGAGATTTCCTAGAAACTCAACGAGATTAACGTAGGATACATGTATGAATGAAATGTTGAATGAGCTCTAGTTAAATTACATGATACATGATTATGTGACTAACTCATTGATTGAGTGCATGTGATAGGAAATCATTTCATATTGAATGATTTCATGATTTAAGCATGGATGTATGCTAATTACTCAGTAAGTTTACTCTTCGGTTATTCGAGCTTACTAAGCATGAAAATGCTTACCTCTCTCTTTTCCCTGTTTTACAAAGCTCGATGACTCATAAGGATTGAAAGACGGGTGGGAGAAGCAACACACTATTAACTAAACAAGCTTTGGTATAAAGACTCTGTTTATTCTGTTCAATGGTAGGTATAGTATTTTTAAGTATTTTGTTATATGTGTCATTTGATTTGCCCAGTAAAGGCATGTACAAACATGTTTATCTCTTTGTATATGGCCATGAAAATTGGCTTAATTTAAGTAGGCTATGACGTACGATTTTATGTATGATTTTAATTACAAATGATGGGTTATTATCAATTGGTAATGAATCACATGAATGAGTCAATTTCAGATGGATTAATGTAATATGGGAACCCATGACACTAAATAGGAAATAACTATTTATGTATGAAACTAATGATATGAAGTTTCCATATAACTATTTTCATTTAGATTATTTACAAGTGTATAAACTTGGTAACCATTAGGCACAAGTAGTAGAAAGGGGTGATTAAAGGCTTGGAAAATAGCCTATTAAGGTCCACATGGTTAGACACACGCCCAGTCTTGTAGGACACATGGTTCTCTCCCATGGGCGTGTGTTATGGCCGTGTGTCCCTTGCACTTAAAATTTTAGCTCAAAGTTGTACACGGGTAGGCCATACGGGCGTGCGCCATGGCTGTGTTAAAATGACAGTTTCGTCCACGGGCAGGCAGCACGGGCGTGTTCCATGGCCGTGTTGATAAGTCAGTGTTGCCCACGGTTGAAGAGCATAAGTCCACACAGCCCACCTACACGGGTGTGTGTCCCTTTATGTTAAGAAAAAATTTTCTGAGGAGCCTAAGGTTAATCAAACGTGCCCGTATTTGTCCCGTATTGTCTTCCGATATGTTATAGGTCTCGAAGGCCTATACAAGGGACGAGATGTTCATGATTGAAAGGTTTTAAATTCAAATGAAATTTTGTGACCCGAGTTAGTATACTGAAAGTGTAAAGTTTCGGTAATACCTTGAGCCCTGTCCCGATGTTGAATACGGGTTAAGGGTGTTATAGTTTCCGTGCACAGGTTAGGTACAAACATAACTAACGTCTCAGCATTCAAGCCAACTTCTGAACTCAAATACTTGGTGAAGCTTCTTAACCTAAAGAATGGCATGTACCTAGGTTGTTTTGATGTTATTTTATGTATAAAAGATATTAGTAAAGAATGTTGATAGTTGGCTCATAATGTAAAGTGTATGATATAATATAATTCATTTTGATCTAATTTCAATGGTTCTTATAAATAAAATACATATAATAGATTGTTGTACTAGTGGTTTTAGTGTGTATTAGATATGTTTAATCATGTTTTGGACTGGTTGAAAGATTGTATTTTAAATTGCTTACTAATCAAGGTGTGTGGGGTTGGTACATTTGAACTAAGGTTCATTTTGAGTCCACAAGGCATGTCACAAGGGCGTGTGATCAGACCGTGTGAGACACACGGCTTGGACACGGGCATGTTGATAGACCGTGTGTCCCCTGCATCCTTAAATGTGAAGTCAGGATAGTACACAAGCAAAAGGCACGATCGTGTGTCTTGGTCGTGTGAAGGACACGGGTTTCAAGGATAGTAGTGTGTCAGAATCATGTAAAAATGGCTTAAAAATGGTGAAAAATTAGTTTACCACACGGCCTAGCCACATGGGCGTGTGCCCAGGCCGTGTGCCCCTTTGTTGCTTAAGAAGTTGTAAGTCAGAACTGCCCACGGGCTGGCCACACAGCCATGGGAGCCACACGGGCTGGCCACAAGGGCGTGTGCCCCTAACTTCAAGAAAGTTTTTTCAAAGTTTTCCAAAGTTACCGGTTTAGTTCCAAATCACTTCTAAAGCATGTAATGGGCCCCGTAAGCCTATATTAGGGACTTTATGGTGAAATTTCAAAAGTTTTGATTTGGAATGCAAATTTATGACTCGATTTTGTATAAATGCTAGTGTATGAGTCCGGTAATACCTCGTAACCCTATTCTGGCGATGGATACGTGTTAGGGGTGTTACATATAAGGTTTTGAGAAATGGGTTAAACAACATCAAATGTTGTCTCTTTCACCTTTCTTCTTCTTCTTCTTTGCTTCTTTGTTGTCTTCTTCTTCTTCTTTTTCTCAGATATACCACCCAAATGGAGATGCAAATTAATATTCTATGGGGATTGCAAATAAGTAAAAACCGACATGAAAAATGGGGGAGAAAGTGAAAATTTTCACATTGAATAATGCATACATATTTGCCAAAAGGTAAATGAAAGCTTCTATTTGTAAATGAAAGCTTCTATTTTCGCTCTCTCTCTCTATTTCTCTCCATTTCATCTAAATATTGAATAGGTACATATGTTTGCCCCACTTCAAATTGGGAATTGGGTATTTTTCATTGTTTTTGTTGGATGTGCAACTCATACTCTTTCTCCCCCCATAATTTCCCTTGTGTCTCATAGTTGAACTGGATAATTTTTAATCATAAGAAATTCTATTTTCATTTTTGGTCAATCTCTTGAGTTACCCATAATTGCAATATTTCTGTTGTTTTCTGAGCTTTTTTTTTCATGTTATTCTTGTCGAACATGGTAAAGTATAGGAGAAAGCTTGATGCTCTCTTGTTCTAGACAGTGAACTATTGAAATGAGAGTTTAGCTCTATCTGATTTTACCATGTCAATTCCCCTTTCTTCATATCCCACACCTCCAACACTATACACTCTTTCTATTTGTATCATTTTTTTCTCTCTCTCTCTTTCACCATTTTGGTGCCTTCTATTCACCTAATCAAAGAAAACAGGTCGGACAGCAGTCGTTGTTGGTAGGAGAGCTCATTGGAGGAGATCGGACAGTGGCCAACTGTGTAGAAGCAAGGAGCTATAGTAGGAACAAGAAAAAGAAGAAAATAAAAAAGGGGAAATGAGAAAGAAAATAAAAAGAAAAAGAGGGCCAAAGAGGACACAACACGTAGCGACGCACAAGTGACCAGCATTGCCACGTCAGCAAAAAAGTAACGCGTTAGACTCGGGTACCAATATAGTGGACAAAAAAAAAGTTTGAGTATCAATTTGAGACAAAAAAAAACTATAAATACTAATATGGGAGAAATGGACAAATTCAAATAACAAATTTATATTTAACCCTTATATTTATTTAATTTATAAATATAAAAATCCTTTTTATTTTCTTTCTTCTTTATTTTATAACAAATGTCAAATATTGTTTCACAATTCTAATATTTCATTATAATGAAATAAATGAAAAATGTTTGATAATAAAAAAATAGTCGAATTGACATTCACATTTTTTTATTTTTAGAATTAATTCACAATAACATTAAGCATATAAATTATTTATTTTTTATGCGAAAGAAACAAATACCACATATATTTATTAATTCATTTAATTATCAATTTATGGGGGTTCAAAGTTTGAAACACCTGATTTTATAAGATACTTCTTATCCCTTTCTTTCTCAAGTCCACGCCTCCAAACTATTGGAGGATCTTCGTCTTCCCCTTTCTTTCTCTCGTATTTCTTTTCATTATTATTTTAATTTTCTTCTATGTCTTCATGTTTTGTTAGTTTATAGGAATGATTTGTTGGAGTCAGCAATTAGAGGGAAATTATATGTATATGTATGTGTATCAATGTATATAAATTATTTAATTTGACATTGTTGAAAGGATTTTACTTAAATATTACTCTCAACTCAAATAAGATTAGATTTAGATCATAAAATGAAAGAAAATACCTGTGGTCGAGAAGGAGGAGGCAAGGGTAAGGCATGACCCCCTTAAAATGAAGAATTATAGTTTTAGACCTCAAAATACATAAAATCTTAAATTAATATATAATAAAATTATAATTCTCACATGTTAAAATCTTAATTTAATTCTTTTGAAAGCCATAAAGATACAAGTCAATACAATAAGAAAATTACAAGTTAACTCTTGTAGCAATGTATAATTTGATCTCGTATTAAATTTTATTATTTTTTATTTAATCCTATCTATGTTTATAAAAAATTGTATATAAAATATTATTAAGCTAAGCCGGAAGTTCAATTTTGATTTATTTATTTTGTTATCTTGAATGCGAATCTCAACATATTCTGATTTAATTTTCAAAAACATATACCGCATATATGTATATATCATGCTTGCTACATTATCCATGGATGAAAAATAAAAAGGAAAAGAAAAGATGCGGAGCATGAGATAATATAAAAAAAAAAAAAAGAAATCTATTAAGAGAAGTGTGGTATTGTATTTTTCATTTGTTTGGAACCCCAAGTAGGAAAAAAAATATCCAATAATAAACTATGTCCATCCAATCACCTTCTCTAGGTATGCCTCCATTTTCATAAACCCACACCTACTCCATCATCATATATACCTCCCAACATATCTCTTATTTAATTCTTCTTCTTCTTCTCTCTCTCTCTCTCTCTTTCTATTTTTCCTTTTTTTTTCCTGTCTCTGATCTCTGTGTCTGTTTGAGGTTGTTATTTTTGGGTGTGCTTGGTTTGTTTGAGCTTTGTCTGGACAGAAATGGGCAGGAAATGCTCACATTGTGGAAACATAGGCCACAATTCAAGGACCTGCACCACTTTTAGAGGGTCTAGTGTTGTGGGAGGACTTAGGCTTTTCGGTGCTCACCTTGGCATCTCTTCATCATCATCAGACAGTATGAAGAAGAGTATTAGCATGGATTGCTTATCGTCCTCAGCCTCTCCTTCATCTCCCTCTCCTTCATCTTCTTTGTCTTCTCCTAGAATCTCCATGGATGAACTTTCTGATAAAACTACTTCCAATATTGGTTATCTATCTGATGGTCTCATGGCCCCATCTCATGAAAGAAAGAAAGGTTTGTTTCTTTTTATCAAACAAACTCATTAAAATAGAACCATACTATTCATATCAGGTTGTGTTTGGTAAGATTTTTTGTCCCTAGAAAAATAAATAACCAGAATTGTTTGGATTGGTTAGGAGTTCCATGGACAGAGGAGGAACATCGAGTGTTTTTAATAGGGTTGGAGAAGCTAGGGAAAGGAGACTGGAGAGGCATCTCTAAAAACTTCGTTACTACAAGAACTCCAACCCAAGTTGCAAGCCATGCTCAAAAGTATTTTCTTCGACAGTCAACTCTCAACAAAAAGAAGCGCCGTTCCAGCTTGTTTGACATGGTATATACTATATATAATTATATAATTATCATATCCCTAGTTATGGTCCTTCAGTTTACATCCTAATTAAAAATCTAACCAGAGACATCCTATGAACATGACAGGTTAGAAGCAGTAGCATGGTTGCACCTTATGTTAATACCTCTAACTCCCAGCATCATCATCATCTCATGTTCGATAAGTTGCAGTACGGATGCATTGATTCTCAGACAAAAACATCAAATGCAACAGCAGAATCCATGTCTTCAAATCTGGTGCCCGATTTGGAACTCAAACTTGCCGCCCCAAGACCGGGTTTAGAAGAAAACAATAAGTCATCCCCGACAACCCTCCTTATCAGATCTATTAGCGTTACTTGACAACTTCTGCTAAGAACAAAACTGAAATGAATAACCATGTAGTTCATGTTTAGACTGATTAAAATGAAGCCACCTAATACTAGTGATTAGTAGCATTATTTATGGACATTTTCCAGATTAGTAAATATTTTCTCAAAATGATCAATAATTATTCCTTTAATATTATCCTATTTAGACAACCAGTTTTGTGGACGATACATTATGGTTTTTTTTTTCTTCTTTTGGATAATCAAGGTATTCTCAGACTTTTGTCTAGAGATGATGTTATAACAGGGCGGCAATATTATTATTAGTAGAAGCTCGGCTTAATTCATTAATTTGTCGATTATTGCTGGCGATTATATATAATCAGTTATTCCTATGGGCCTAAGCCTAATTTCCCGACGGTTTTTAGTATGGGAAATAGCATCATATTGATATATAGAAATTAAATTAAGTCATCATCTTCATCAGTTCCTCATCGAAAAAACCCAGAATTTCCTCCTCCTTTTTTTTTCTTTTTTCTTTCTCAATGCATGTTAAATTGGCCAAATCAAACTACCTTTATGTTCAATCTATGATTTGCAATGGTGACAACTTTATCGCTTCATTTTTTGGTGCTAGCTGTGTAAACATCGACAGTTGTGGAAAAGAACCAAACTGATTGATCATCATTGAAGATAAATAATCTCTCTTTTTTGACAATTAATGGAATCCCAGCATGTGAGATTTTATCAAAATTGACCAAATTAAAACGAGGAAAACCCATGTTATTAAACTTTTAATTGAAAAATCTACATTTAATACCAGGCCTCTGCTTTGACAGGAAACATTTGTAACTTGTGTGTTTTTTTTTCTAAACAGCTGATCCAGATCCTTCTTCTGTTCTTTTATAGGCTGCACTTTTTCCAGAAAGGTGTATTTGTGGCACATAACATAACTGACATTGGTGGATAAATACATAAGAAAAGACAACGTATATCTTGTCCCAGCAGGTAATCTGGGACCATTTGCTATATTGGCTTCATCATAGATTGAAATTTCACCTATAAAGAAAAAAACATTAATCTGGAATTTCCAATAATTAATAAAAGATAGACCCAAAGAAACCCAACTTACAAATTGGGAAAGGAAAATGAAATTTTGACTGCTGACTTTTTCTTTTTTGAAAGTCATAATTTTAATCTTTTGAAAGTTCAATGAATATATTTACCTTTTTACAGTGTTTTTCTTAATTCAACCTACCAAGTATTTTTTTTTTTAAATATCTTGGAATTTTATATTCATGTACATTGAATTGGTGGTGGTACATACATGCATGCATTATCATCACTTGAAATGACTCTAACAAAATCGGTACAATGTTTATACATATATATACAAAGAAAGAGATTGTGTGACTAGGAAATTGGCACACCTTCGATTCAAGGCAATTTTTGGACTCCACCCTTTTTTATGAAGATAAGGAAATGAAGCTTGTCCACCACATGCCTCCAATGATCTACAATAACAGTACCGGCATTGAATTTTGTTACCAAAATCTTTTATTTTGTATTAAAATATTAGTGAATTTCAAATTGGGTATCGAATATATAACTGTACGTGACATTCAATTTCAGTTGGAATAATATAATGATTAGTATTACAGTGGAAGGGGACGTATCAAAACTGTCTGCGCTATATTCGGTTTGTAAAATTATGGTTAATAATAAATGTCATGTTATTGTTAAAATAGGAATAATATAATTCCAAATCACTGTTATTGTTCAAATATTTTATTACTAAAATGTGGTGTTGTAATTAGTAAATTAGTTATTTTCCACGCACCCTCACTTAAGTTGATAGTTCAAACTTAGCTGTTGTTTCATAAATTAAAATATTATATATTAAATTTAAGCTATATAATTTGTTTAGTATGTTTTTTAAAATTAAGTAGAAAATATAATTATATTGTTTGATAAAATGTAATTTTTAATATTTTTAAAATTAAAATATTTTAAGATAATGTTAAAAAAAATTGAAAAAATTTCACAACCTATTTATCATTTTTCACACTTTTTTTATTGAAAAATTTTTTTATTATTATTTTTCATTATGAATTATCTAATATGCTTTAAAAAATCAAATCATCGAAATATTAATTTTCAGTTTATTTAATATTTTAAATGGATCATTAATCAAATCTTAGATAAATCCTAAATTTTGTAAATTTAATAAAAATATTGTAAATTTGGAGGATTAATTTAAATTTAAATTATAATTTAAGGATATCTTATGAATTAACCCTAAAAGAAGGGAGTAAGATCCACTCAAAACACTAGTGTCTTGTGTCTGTATGAATAAGATGGATTGGTTTGTCCAAAATTGAAAAATTCATATGAAATTCATTTTTCGTAATTATTATATAAATTTTTAAGACAGTGACCTTTCAACAAACAGACATGTTTTTATTTACTATCTGTAACATCAATGAGGTGTTAAGTTCTGTTCTCTGAAAAGTGGAAACCTATTATTAATGGTATTAATAATTATAAATAAAATTGGAAGAAGAAAACATAATTAATTGTAATTAAAGGATTAAATTATAATCACTAGTTATCCATGCAGTTGAATGCAGCAATCCCATTCCTTACATCTATAATTTATAATTATTAGTAAAAAGTAAATAAATAAACACACGGTAAATGTTGGGGTTTGAGGTTTTACCAAGTGGTTTTGTTTTTATTTTACCTGAGAGTGAAAGGAGAGAGCTGATAAAAGAAGAAAAATAGGGAGAATGTAAAGGAAAAGAAAAAAAATGATAAAAATTAGTTTTGTGTTATTCTTTAAGTTAATAATTGAGATCATTTATATTTTAAATATTGATGGTTTTATGTGGTGTTTATTTTTTTTTCATGTTACTTTCTAAATTTTTTATCCATTCAATTTAATTATTTAAAAATATTTAAATAATTATTTGTTTTTATTTTTAAAGTGCATTAAAAATTAAAAATTAAATTATTGTGATTTCAAATTTAAATTAAATGATTTGTTTAAAGAGGTGTATATATCCCCTATTTAGAATCTGTACTCTGTAGCCAATATGCATAGAATTTCTTTTTATCACTCTTAAGTCAGATTTTTTTTTAACTCTAATATATCTAAAATAATAGATCCATGGATTAACTCACAAGTCAGGCATCCAATTTTAAACCATTATTTTAAGTTTAACTTTTATAATTAACAAAATATCATAGATATCTTTTTTTATAGAAAAAATATCATAGATATTAATAAAATTTTTTCTATTAATTAATTATTTAAAGAAAAGAAGGTAAAAACCTAATCTCGGATGACGGGGCAAAAAAAGTAAATGAAAAATGATAGATGTACAAAGAAGAGGTCTTTATATAGGCTAATTAAGTATATCTAAATAAAATTATTAAAGTATACTAAATTTAATAACAAGTAGTTTTAAATTAAATTTTTTTATTCATATAAAACTCTTAACTAACTTAAAAGTTATCCAAAATTCAGAATAAATAAATGATAAAATAATAAAACTTAATAAATACAATATTGAGCTCGTATATAATAAAAATTAACCATGAAACTCGAACTCAATATGATTTAAACTTGAATAAAAAACCCGAAACTCATAATTTTCGTAATAATCCTGTATAGAAATTCTTCTCACACAGTCTTCACTAAAACGCTTATAATTTGGGCTTCCGAACTCAAAATTGAGTGATTTAGAGTGCACTTCGAAGCTAAAAGATAATTCTTCAAACTCTGTGCAGACATCTAAGCCAATAAATGTCTGGATGCCGTCAAAAAATTCATGACAGGTTGACTAATTTTTTTAGCTTGAAAACTAACAACTTGGTTGAATTGATTTTAATAAATTCCACCTATTTTGTGAATGTATCATTTTCCCATTCCGTGAAAAGATTCATTTTCACTTATTGTCTTTGATCGAATATTGATTTGATTTGTTCAACCTTTGATCTTGTTATTGAGCCTTGAAATAGCATAAGCCCATCACATCTATGGGTTTGAAATTAGGCCTTGATACTCAGAGTATCAACATCATGTATATAGCCTCTTACGTGAGAATTTAAGGTAGAATGTTAGTGACGGGAGGAACGTTTGGCTTTGGGATGATGCATGGGATGGTAATCTTGGGCCGTTTCGAAACTTAGCCTTGAGGTTAAATGATCGTTTGGAGAATGCAAGGGTGCGTGATATGTCGATATGCATGGTGACCGTGGATCTGAGGGAAGTTTGGTCGACTGTTAGATTTAGAGACTTTGTTCCGGATAGGGTCAATACCAACACAGAGTGCATTAGCAGGGCCTGATACATGTTGGAATGACAACTCTCTAGGTCTTTTCACAATTCGAGGGGCATATAGCAGGTTTTTAGGTACTTTAGCTAGTGCTGGGAGTTGGCAGTGGAAAATGGTCTGGAAAAGTGCCTTACTTCCGAGAGTACGGTTTTTCTTATGGTTGGTATTGCGGGAGAGGATCTTGTGCAAAACTGAACTATTTCAAATAGGGCTCTGCGACAATAGCGGCTGTGCTGTGTGTGGTGCGCAGCTTGAAAGGGATATGGGAGTGATTATTTCTAGCAACGAAACAACGTGCTATCGGACTCGTTATTGTCTAACGTACGGGTAGGACAGGATCATATGCTTGAAAGGGTTGAGTGGAACGTGCTGTTTGGAGTGGTTGCTGGCAGATATGGAAGAATAAGAACTTGTTATTCTTGCGATGTCCTTGTTATGCAGATTTGGGGGATTTACATTGGCCTGGACCTGGCCTGAAATAAAGGGCATAGAAAAGTGCTGTTGGAGAGTGACTGTTTACTGGCCGTCCAGGTGGTGAACAACAGGAGTTCTCAGAGTCTGTTCTGTTGTAGTAGTTAGGAATGTTTGGAGGCTGCTGGAGCGAGATTGGCAAATACAAGTGTTGCATGTTGCAGATTCATTGGCGAAAATGGGCATGGGAGATGACGTGACCACCCGTTTCTTTGATATCCTAGTTGAGTGCACTCGACATCGGCTTCAACTAGATAAGTAAATATTGTGGGACTACAGAGCCAACAAAATGGCTCTTGCACTGTATTGCCAATACAATAGGTTTAACTAATCCCTTTCACCTACAGGTAACAGGCAACCCTCAACGCAACCTCAATACCTAGCATAAGAGTCATCTCCACCATTATTACCGCACTTCTTTTGGAATATTCTCTTACTTTTTCCATCACATCATATTGAAGGGCATTCCAATAACTCAGTTTTGTTTTTTATAAAACCCGACGATACTGCCATTATTTTTCTTATGGGAATGAAATAGTCCCGTTGTTAGAGGGTTGTGAAAAGCAATTTAAAAAGGGGATTGCACTACTAAAGTGATTTTATTGGGAATATATATTAGATTATGCTACATTTCACTATGTGAGAAATATTTTTAATAGTTTCTGTTCAATTAATTTAATAAAAAAAATTAGTATTGTGTAGATTACAGTGTGCTGTAATAGTTAAGAGAAGCCCGCCGTTAGTCCAAGTCCAATTATTCATCTAAATTTCAAGTTTGGGCTAAACATGGGTTTCTATTAAAGCCCGAAATTGGTTTTATCCTGTCCTAAGATTAATACATATGGGTCTTTGCATATTTTACATAAAGTTAATAGTGGTGATGGAGTTAGAAAATTCTTTTCAGAAGCTAAAATTAAATTTTATATTTTTATAATAGTAAAATATAATTTTATTATTTTAATATTTTATATTTTTATAATTTTTAAAAGATTAAATTAAAATTTTATTATTTTCAAAAATAAAATATAATTTTATCGTTACTAATTTAAAATTTTATAAATTATAAAAAAACCTAAATTAAAAATCCGCCATTTTAAGGGGCATGGCCCCTGAGTCTCTTAGTGACTCTACCCGTTCTTTTTGAATTTAATGCAATGAAAATGTATGAATTTATATAGGATCAACTAATCATATTAATACGTCTTATTAACCATTGTTGAATAATTTTTAAATTATTAAAATAAATATTTTGTTTTATCAACTAACACCTTAAGATTTCGGATAAAAGAAAAAACAAATTTTTTTTATATTAAGAACAACAATTTACTTGGAAAAGTACTAACAACTTTTCATTTTTTTTCTTCAAGTTATTTTCTTTAGTGACGGTTTTAATCTCCAAGCTGGTTACTACCCGCCTTTTTTTTCCTCCACCAACTCTTCATTTCTTTTCTTCTCCTTATTCACTCAACGTGTCTTCTATTTTTTCAATTTGCAAATCTATTTTATTCATAAATTTTTATGGACAAATGATGGTGTCTATCAATATCATTGTTAAAACTCCACCAGCCACTAACAGTTTCTTTTGAAAAGTGGGTGACTCTTTATATCGGCTTCTAAATCTATTTTTATTTTTGAGAGTTTTTCAGAATAATAAATGATTTCACGAGTCAATTTAGACTCTGTTATTTGTTTGTCACTGTTTAATAAATCTCTACTTTTAGAAGTTTTTGTTTACACTTCTAGCATGGTTTTTACTCTTACTTGTAATGACCCAAATTTTACGGTTATCGGAAAAGTAAATTTTCGGGTCTCCGTTTCTGAAAAAATAGATTTGTAAATATTTATTAAAAATATTTACGAAGACAATTGAGTGGTTAATTAGAGTTTAATTAAGTGAATTAGCTTAAATTAAGGATAATTGGATAAAATGATTAAATTGAATGAAGTGTGAAAGTTTAATTACAGAATAAAGAAAATTGAAAGGGCTAAATAAGTAAATAAGCCAAGAAGAGTGCCAAGTGTATGGCAAAAATAAATAAAAGTAAGACAAATGTGTGGTAATGATTGGGTACAAGTGTATTAATAAAAATACATACACTTGTAATGCTTGTATTTTAGTATTAATAGATATTTATTATTTATAAAAGGTATTTATTAATTAAATAATTATATTATAAGATTTTTATGTGAAAAATAAATAAAAAGTCGACAAATGTATGGTGCATATGGTGACATGTGTAATACTAATGTACATACAATTGTAAAATACATGTATATTTACTTATTATATAAGTATATTATTAAATTATATATTAGTATTAAGTAAAATATATTTATATAATGAATAGATTAAAGACAAATATAATAATATATGTGTATGCAAATGTAAAATAGATATTGGATATTAAATAGATATTTTATTATAGCTATTATTAAGTTATTATAATATATATATATAAAAAAAGTAAAGGAATAAAAAGAAAAAGAATAGAAAAAGAAAGAAAGGATGAAACGAATGAAACGAAACAGAGAGCAGGGGAAAGAAAGAAGGAAGGGAAAAAAGAAAGAAGGAAAAAGGGAAAATTAGATTTCAAGGCTTGAAAGTTAATTAGGTAAGTTAATTTAGCCATTTTTACTTAATTTTGATGTTTTGGAAGTTTTGGGACAAGGTTTTGATGAAATTAAGTGAATATTTTGAAAGTTATTAGATTTCTAAATATTGTTTATGTTGAATAAAAAGTTGAATTAGGGGTTAGATTGATAGGAATTCAAGTTAGAAATGAAATGAGGATTGAATTGTAAAGTAATTCATAAGTTTTATGTTGTAGGGACTAAATTGATGAAATTTCAAAATGGAAAATATGTTGGAAATTTAATAGTTAAGTATGAGTTTGGTTAAAAATTGAGTAGAAATAAAGTATGAATTAAAATAGAAAAGTAAGTGAATTTAGTTAGGATTAAATTGAAATTAAAAGTAGAAAATCAACATTTTGCACTAAGACTATTTTGGACAGCAGTAGTAGTCTAAGTTTGAAAAATCACCAAAAATTATAAAAACTGAATTAGAGGATGAATAAAAGATCGAATTAAAGTTTATTGAGTCTAGTTTCTTATAGAAGAAACAGTGTAAGCAATTTTGTAAATTATGAGATATAATGAATTTTGTGAGACAATGTCAGAATGAATTTGGGTTCCCTTGTTCTGACTTTGGAAAATCACCAAAAATTGGATAAAAATAATTAGAGGCTTAAAGTTATATGTTTAGAATCTCTAATGAGTCTATTTTCAGGAGAAATCAACGGGAATATTATCCGAGTTCTGTACTGTGAGATAATTAATTTTTAGTGAAGAAGGGTCGAAACTGTCAGACAGCAGAATAGGGGTGAATTTAAAGAATAAACTGTACTTAATGGCTAAACCAAAAATTCTGAAAATTTTATGGTAAGAAGATTTGTGAGTCTAGTTTCAGGAAAAATTAGCGAATCTTAATTTAGAATTCTGTAACTCAAGATATAAATTAGTAATGTATTAAAGATTATGAATTGTATTAATTCCGTAGTCAATGTGGTACTAGAAATCTCGGGTAAGAAAGGACAAGACAAAGTCAACGGGAGTTAGCTCGAAAACTACGGTTTGTATTTCTATAATCCGAACTTAATATTTAATTATTGAATTTATTATGTATGGTAGGTGCATTGATTAGATTATTTGAAATAAAATGAATACTGATTGAAATTGAAGGGTGAATTTAATTAATAATTGTTGTATTTTAATTGAATGTTATGGTAAATAATTAAAGTATGAATTATTGGTATTGTGTTTTTATTGAAATGATTTGATTTGAAAATGTGGTGAAATAATTATGAACATGTGCTTACTGTGGAATTTAATTATATGAAAATGAAAAGTGAATTGAATTGTATTAAATTATAAATTAATGTGAATAATTTAGATATATATATTGAATTGAATGAAAATGTATTAGATTGTGAAAATGTGTGAATATATGTAATTATTGGAATGGTATATTAAGGAAAGAATTATTGAATTGAGAAAGTGAATTATAATTGATACTGAACTAAGATAGAAATTATACTGAAAAGTGAATTAAATACCCTATTAACTAGTCGGGCTAGTCGGATATAGTTGGCATGCCATAGGATATGGAAGAGTACGGGTTTTGTTGGCTTACTGATCAGGCACTTATGTGTCGGCTACTGTTACTGTTACTGTTACCGATTCGGCACTTTGTGTGTCGAATACTGTTACTGTTACCGTTATCGATTCAGCACTTTGTGTGTTGAATACTGTTACTGTTACTGTTCTGAATTTGTTCTGATGAGGTACTCTGTGTAGCGTATTGCTACTGTTACTGTTACTGTTTCGGCTTCGGCCGATGAGGCACTATGTGTCGTACTGGTGTGTTGGTTGGATCTGTGTATCCGTCTGAGTCCAAGTCATGTTAATAGGGATAAATAAAAGTATAAAATAACTGATTATTACTGAATAATTGACTGTTACCGAATATACTAGATAACCGATCAATTGATCGATACTGAATAACTGGTTATTATTGAATAATTGATTGTTACCGAATAAGTGGCTGTTACTGAATAAATAATTGTTCTGATTGTTAATGAACATTACTGATTGATTAATTGCTATTGAAATTAATAAATGATTTGAAATTTAAAGTAGACCAAAACAATGGTTGGAAAGTGAATGTTAGAATACTCATTGAGTTTGAATAGTTCAATATATATAAATTAGTAAGTTTTATAATTGTTTAAGTGTTCGGATTATAGAAATACCACTGAGTGTATACTCAGCGTACGGTTTGTTTCCGTGCGCAGGTTAAGTTAAGGCTAGACTGTTGAATCAGCATCCCAGGCCGATCCTGAATTCAATGAGGTAAAGTATGTTGAGTATTGATAATGACATGTACCTAGGATATTTAATGAGAGTCATTTAGGTTGTAAAAGTATTGATGAAATAAGTAAATTATGGTTGGCAACGGTATATAGTATGAATTTTGAAATTTATTAAAAATTTGTAGTGATTCTAAATTAGTTCCAAATTGAATTTACTATTCATATTGGATCGCGAGGGCCCATTAATGGGACGACATCTTAAAACTAGGATGAGTGTGAATATTTATTTTAATTAATGACCGGAATTGGACTGTACTGACTGGTAATGTCTCGTAACCCTGACGGTATAGGGTTAGGGGACGTTACATTACTTATACATGTAATCTTGCTTTTTGCAAGTGATTTTAGGATGATTTTGTCATTCTCCTTTCTAATTTGGTGGATATTCGATTTTTTTGCCAATTTTTACTCGTCACTTTGGACCATTCGAAGTTGATTTTCTTATTATATTAAGTGCTTGCAATCACTTTAAATATGTCATGTTTGTATTGATGAATATTATCTTTTACCACTTATAAGTTATAACGATCGAGTGTTTTCTTTTTCTCTAAATTGTAAGATATTGTGAGATGAGTCTCTAAAAAAAATATCTTTTAATTTCGCTAACCCTTATATGAAAATATAAAAATTGAACTAATAACGTCATATTTTCAAAAATAAAAAATGCAATATTTTAATTCTCTATGCGAATATCGGTGATAGTAACGCAATAAATTTGATTAAATAAGTTTTCTTTGGAAAGTGATTAAATAATAATTTATATGCGAAATTTTATTCATTTATTGTCAATAATGTTCTGAAATACTCGAAATTATCAAATGCACTTATGGATGAAATAATTGCAAGATTCAACTTTGTTTAACAACCCAAGTTTAAGTAATATGTAGGATAACTTCTAATCTTAGCCTGAATTTGGATAGACGATGCATTTAGTTTATTTTTTACCTTATGTTACAGTATCGTTATAATATTTAATTTAATCGTCACCATTATTTTTACACTAACTGCATGTAAACGTACCACCCATCTTTATTTTAATCTATACATTCTATAGTGAATGTTTGATCTTCAAAACCCCTACCATTTTCATGAATATTGAATACAATCATCTCTGCCTCACCTAGCACTATCTTATTTTAATTTAAACATAATTAAAAAAAAGAGTCAAACACAAAATATTTTACCCTTTCAATAGTTATATGCATTTTTATAATTTTACCCTTGTGATCTTAAAAACTACTATCAACTCCATGAATATTAGAAATATCCATTTTTGCATGCTTTAGCCAGCCTGTTCCCTTGTCTTAATTTAAATATAAAATATTTTTATTTTTTAATAGTTATATATGATGCATTTTTATAATTTACCTTCTAATAATTATATATGTGTAAGTGTAAAATGGTAATTTCATATAGTGGGACAGGATAACCGTTCTACGCCCATACTTCAAAAGAAAAAAAAATTCATCCTGCCTCACCTCACCTTATCTTATCCCACCCAACATCCACTTTTCAAAAAGAAAAAAACTCAATCTATCAAGTAAGGATTAATTCGAAATAAATTGGATCATTCGAGTTTTGTTATGCCTCACCTCACCTTATCTTATCTCACCCAACATCCACTTTTCAAAAAGAAAAAAACTCAATCTATCAAGTAAGGATTAATTCGAAATAAATTGGATCATTCGAGTTTTGTTATTCCTATTTTCAGTTAATGTGCTTTCTGCACGTTTTAAATTTAATCACCCTATTTTAATTATAGGAACTTGATCTCTCCCTTTTTTTTGACATAATAATTAAAAAATTTAATTGATAATACCATAAAAAAATTTCAAAATAAAAGAAAATTACTTATATGGCTAATATTACACGCATAAAAAGCTAAATAAGCAAATAGAATTATTGAATTTGGAGTTGTATGATTTTCAACTCTCAATATGAGCTTGATTTTAGAGAAGCAAATTAAAATTTGAAATATATATATTGTTTACATGAATTTTGGTCAAACAAGTAAATATCTTTTTATATAAAAATACTAATAATTTAATTTAACAAAATTCCTTTGGTAATTAAAAAGATTGAGAAAAAAATTGGAGTGTGGGAGTAGAACTGGGAGTGAGAGCAGACCTTGCTACTTTTTAGTAAGTAATATTGACTAAACCAGTGAACCGATAAAAAAAAAAAAAGGTCCAAAACAGCCCAAAAAACCCAATCTTCTAAGATTCAGGCTTATTCAGATATTCTGCTCTCCTTTCTCCAAACTCCTATTCGTTGCTCTCATCCTTAAACAATTATGGGATTAGCTAATTACATAACAGCGATTCTCAATTTCGCAGCCTTCCTTTGCTCCATCCCTATCATTGCAGCCGGCATCTGGTTCGCCCAAAAGCCTGACAACGTTTGCATCCACCTTTTTCGATGGCCTGTCATTGTCCTTGGCTTCCTCATCCTCCTTGTCTCCCTTGCTGGTTTTGTCGGCGCCTGCTTCTACAAGAAGACTCTCTTGGCCTTCTATCTTTGCTGTATGGCCATTCTCATTGCTCTCCTCCTCATCTTGTTGGTATTTGCTTTCGTAGTTACTAGGCCTGATGGCAGCTACGATGTGCCTGGAAAGGGTTACAAGGAGTATAGGGTTGATGGCTACTCCAGCTGGCTTAGAAACCGCATAGTTGACTCCAAGAGCTGGTATAAGATCAGGGCTTGTCTAGCTGACACCGATGTTTGTCCCAAGTTAAATCAACAATACATCACCGTTGATCAATTCTTTGCCGCTCATCTCTCTCCTCTTCAGGCAAGTCCACTTTCTGCTTCTTCTTCTTTTCTTTTTTTGATCTTTTTCTTTCAATTGTGGGTTATGCCCATATTTATCTCAATTATCGTGATCTTTTTATGGAAATATAAGTACCCTTCTAGAGAATTAATACGAGGACTCTTGTTTTCCAGACAACCAAACTGGTCTTTAGATCTTCATTCCCTCACCGTAAGAACATAGGATAAGTATCCCATAAATATGTCCACTTTTAACTGTTGATTGAACAGTTTCCAAACAATGAACACTGAACTCTGTAATTAAACTTAGAATCAAAGTTATGCCCACAAGATTATCTATACACATGTTTTGCTATCTTCATCATAGATCAATTCATAGCTTGTGATAATGCTTTCTTTTTTCTGAACTGTGGGAGCAGCTGGGGAAAACAAATTGTTAGATGAAAAAGTTTTCATTTATTGGGTCGGAGAAGGTAGTGTCAATGGAGTAATAAGTGCCTAACAGACGAATTATTAATATGAAATCATGGGATTTTGACGCTATTAAAAGTTCACCTTTTTTTAAATAAAAAAAATGTAATATCTTTGTCTCTAGAATCTGTATGAAATTTATAGTAGCTAGTTTTGGCAATATATGGATACACACTGACTGATCATGTTTGCGATCCAGTGTATATTTATTTTCTGATTAGTTTAAAGTTCTGTTTGGCAGTCAGGATGTTGTAAGCCTCCTACAGCCTGTGGCTACAATTTTGTGAACCCAACCGTGTGGACGAACCCGACGAACCCAACTGGGGACCCTGACTGCTATCTGTGGAGCAATGACCAGACCCAACTCTGCTATAACTGCAAATCGTGCAGAGCTGGTCTGTTGGGGAACTTGAGGAGTGAATGGAGGAAAGTGAACATAATTCTCATGGTGGCAGTGGTGGTACTGATATGCGTCTATGTAATTGCCTGCAGTGCTTTGAAGAATGCTCAAACGGAGGACCTTTTCCGTCGCTACAAACAGGGCTGGATTTAATGAATCTTTCAAAACCCTCCCACTTTGTAATTTTTCCATTGCAAGTTGCTTGCTTTTACTTTCATCTTTTTTGTTCAATGCATCTGTTAGTCAATAATGTCTTGTATATATTCCAATTCTCATGGGTTTTTTTTTTAAAAAAAATCTAGAAAATGTAAATAAAGGGATGTTATATGAAAAGTGTCGTAGAGCTCATTATATTAAAAGTTAAAATACATTTTGTTCTCTTTAGTCAAAAAATGAGAAAAGTAGTCACCATACATTAAATTAAAGAGAAAATTTACTTAGTCTATTAAAATTCATTTATTTGTAATGTTAAAAACTAACGTGGCTGATAAAATAATCAGATAATAATATATGACGTACTACGTGTACCTTATGTTAATGTATAAGAATAAATTTTTAATAGTTGAAATAGATAAAAATTTTAACAGATATCAATTTGTAATCTAATTCCTAATACATAAGGTTTCACAATTATTTTACTAATTTTATACTTTTGCTTTCCTTCCAAAAATTGCAAAAAAATATATATTAAAAATTTAGCAACTCATTGATTTGAGGAACTTTCTCATAATCTTCAGCCTGAGTAAACAATACATAGGATCTAGCGTCTAGGACAGCCTGGAGATAGGACTCATATTATTTGTTTCTTGTAAAAGCTAAAAAGCTCAAATTAGGGTGTATTTTAAAATGGATGATATGTCCGTATGAAGGCACATGGGTTCAAATCAATACAGCATAAAGGCTACTCTCACATTTACAGCCTTTGAGGCTTGTTGACGATAGGAATATTCCGGTTGTATCAGATGACATATTTACATACAGAACCAACACAGAGGATTAGGAATATGATTCTATTCTGCAAAATGAAAAATGCTTCAAGGTGAAGTTGAATAACCTGTTATATAGATTCAAATCCACCAGCATAATGGAAAATATGACCCCAGCAACTGCGGTTTCTCTTTTACCAAATAATAAGAACTAACATAAAAAAAAAAACAAAAAAACCAAGGCATGGGTTTGATTGACTGAATTTCTTGCTTTCACTCAAACAAATAATTTTGTGTCTGACAAATATATATATATATATATATATATACTTTCCCTTCCTTCTTTTTGGTTTATTGACTTTTTCCATAGTTTAGCTTTATAAAATTATAACCAACAGAGATTTGTTCCTTCCTCGACCCTTCCGCAAGTGCTAATAAAACATGGGACGTTAGCATTTTGCACATGTACAATATGATCAACAACATTACTAGTAACTTCAATTGATTAGTGTGTTCTAAGGTAGGTAAAAGTTACTTGGTGAGAATTATTTGTTAAATATTTTTGACGTTGCTAAACAGTGAAATGGTAGGTATATTGTAATATACTTCGAAAAACTACGAAAGGACACCATCAAAAACTAGAACTAAAATCAAATACCTTGTGTTGGATTTTTAATGCCTTTTGGTGACTAATTGACAAATATAAGAATTTTCAATATAATAACAAACCCAAGTTGTTTTGTTTGATTCTTGCTTTGGGTTTTTCTACTACAAAACATAACGTTGATAAATAATTGAATTAGTTTTAAACTAAAAGAGGGATCCAAGTGATAAATAAATATTGACTGTGCACGTCACTCTCACAACTAATATTATAGATTAATTATACCAACCGGAACTATATCGCTTAATATATGACCTAACACAATTGCTTCAATTTTCATTAGTCAAATGCTTTTCGTAAAATAGCCAATTGCAAGGATTTATTTTTATATTAATCCAAAACATTTATTTTTTTTTAATATTAGTTAGGTAAATGATATATTTATAAGAGAAAAAAATAATTTTATTAATAAGATTAAACAAGTCATTTAATTAAAAAAATATTACTATATAATTTTTTAATCAAAACTAGTATACTCATAAGAATGGAATATATTTCATAATTAAAAGTTTATTTTTTAAAAAAGTACCAATAACGAAAGAGTTAATTACTACTGTTAACGATGAATACTTTAATTATGAAAAAAAAATTACTTATATTTTCTATTATTATTTTTAAAAAATATTGCTCAAGCATACTTGTGGTTTTTCATACAGGCACGATAAGGCTAAAGTTAAAAAAAATGTAACAAAACACATGCAAACAAAATAAGCAACATTAGAAGGAGTAGTGCAATTTATTTATTTTTCTAATAATGAATGGGGTTAACTTTTGAAGGAGTTATAGTAATAATTTTTTTTAAAAGTACTGTAGTAAACAATTAATTACTGTTTTCATGACAACCAGAAGCCAATTCAACTATAAATAACCTCCACTCACAGCTTCCCTTCCCTCCCCTTCTTCCTCATTTTAACGACCTCTCATCGTTCTCATCCATAAATCACCCAAACCGGTCCGCCCTCTCTGTAAACGGGTTAACCCGTTAACGTTTCTCTCAAAATGGATCGACCCAGATTCGTGATCGAGTCTGCCGAAGCTGAACAAATGGCCAAACAATCGGGCCAAACCGTGCTCCAACTCCTCCCGTCGTTGGTCAAATCCGCCCAGACCTTGGCTCGCCCGCCAATCTCGAACTACCACGTCGGAGCAGTCGGAATGGGACCGTCTGGTCGGATCTTTTTCGGGGTCAACCTTGAATTCCCGGGTCTTCCCCTCAACCAGTCCGTCCACGCCGAGCAATTCCTCATCACCAACCTTTCCCTCAATGCGGAACCACGTCTTAGTTACCTGGCTGTTTCCGCCGCCCCTTGCGGCCATTGCCGCCAATTCCTCCAAGAGCTCCGTGGCGCCTCCGATGTCAAGATCCTCATAACTTCGTCCGAAGACGAAAAAGAAAACAAAATAAACAATAATTGTAATGATAAAGACCAAGAATTTACTCCGTTGTCCCATTTCTTACCTCATAGGTTCGGCCCAGACGATTTGCTAGAAAAAGACGTTCCTCTTCTCCTCGAGCCTCATCGAAACGGCTTGTCCTTTTGCAACGATTTGTGCAACGGCAAAATCAACGGTGTCGATGATTTAAAACATGCGGCTCTTGATGCGGCCAATATGTCACACGCGCCTTACAGCGGCTGTCCATCTGGGATGGCGTTGCTGGATGTTGAAGGCAATATATACAAAGGGTCTTACATGGAATCGGCAGCTTATAATCCGAGTTTGCCACCGGCTCAGGCGGCGCTCGTCGCTTACGTGGCTGGCGGTGGCGGAGGCGGGTACGAGAGGATTGTTGGGGCGGTTCTTGTGGAGAAAGCGGATGCTGTTATTAAACAAGAACATACTTCAAGGCTGCTTTTGCAGTGCATTTCGCCAAAGTGTGAGTTTCAAAGTGTTCCATTGTACAAAAACTTGTTAAAAGATTTCAGTTCTTAATAATATAAGCTATATCTAAGCATGATATGGATTATTGACGAAGAAGAAACGGAATCGGTTTAGGAAACCAAGTCCAACCATGAAAACGGAATCAGCCATTTAATAAAAAGTTTTAATCTTTTGTGAAGATGCATTGTAATATCTGCTGCAACTTTAAATTATTGTCTCTGTTTTATCTTTTGTCGTGTTCATGGATTTGGATGAGATGCTTGAGCTTTTAATAAATGAAAAACGAAAATGAGAGGCAGCTAAGCTGATATGATTGATGATCCTTTTAAAAGTTCAAGGATGGGGCAAAGATTCCTCTGTTCTTTTGGAGTGGACTTGATATCATTGTATGGAAAGTGGAAAGGGGTCCATTTTCCAGCTGTAGTTTAATTTTGTGTTTGTGGGTGGTGGATGAAATTCACCATTTTCATCTTCTTTTGAGACAGTTTTTCAATCTGTGACGACATGCATGTAGTTGGAAACTGTTGTTAATGGCCTATCAAACATCCATGGTCTAGAATTTTGTAATCAGAAAGTGGGATATTCGTACAAGATACCGCAGAGTGTGGTTGAATTAAATGGCAATGCTGAAATTGTGAATACAATGATGGATCAGAAACAAAGTTGATAGTTCTTAACCACCAAAAGTGCCGATTCTTATGTTTGGCTTTGTCTGAATATTGTTGCTTTTAATGAAGGGAGAGGAGCAAAAAAAAAAAAGTAGAGAAAGTACAAACTCTTCCAACAATAAATTGAGGGTTCACACAAGAAAGGCAAAGCCAACTAGAAGAGAACAAAAAACATTGTAGTTTGCCTTCAAAGTTAGCCACATATCTTCACAGCAATTCTTCCCTTTTTTTTTATATAATTTATTATATTTGATCTCCTTGCTAGGTTTCATTGCTGTCAGGCAAGTGCCAGCCAGCACGGTAAATTTTCAGATTTTAAGTAGATTTAATAACTCCAAATTCGTGAAAGATCAGATCCAGGCGTCTGTTTTTGCTGTGTATATATAAATAAAACAAGTTGGGTAGCCTACACCCCTGTACCAAAAACAAATACTAATCCAACAGAGACATGTGAATCTGATTTACAATTGAATTTCGAGGTTACATTACAAGGGGTAGAATAAGACTGAAAAAGAATGCAGCTAGCTAAGAATTTCTACCTAGTATATTCTTTTCTACTTATAAAAATGGGAACATACAGAAATATTTTGATACTGCAGAGGCAAATATCATGGCAATCAGCATACTATGTAACGAAACACGTACGTGTTTAGTTTGATGCTGCAGGCTTTTCGAACGGAGCTGATACAGATTCAGCATTCAAGTCTCCAACTCCCTTAAATGGACTAGCGTTTTCTCACGGTTGTCTGTGCATTTCAATAGCATCCTTAAGTTTTTTAAACTGCAGATGATATGGAAACGAAGCAGATATAGTTAAGACGATGAAGATTGAGCAGGTAATAAGTTTATCTAGGATGTTCTCTGATAATTGATGTAGTTGCGTAAGAAAGTCGATCATCTATCCATGCCAGTTCCGGACCATTTTACTTCTAATGTGTTTCAAGCAAGTTAAGATTCTAGTAGTGAACCGATAGTCGACAGGCACAGAGGGGTTAAAAGGCATACCTTGACAAGCGAACACGAAAATGATTCGAGTTGTCCATGCGCCCCACGGTAGAAATGGAAATAAGGAAGCACCTTAACATTCAAACTTTTACACATAGCCTTATTCTCATCAAAATCGACTTTGAGGAACAAAATTTCAGGGTGTTCTTGGGCAGTTTTGCAGAGCTGCCATATTCATAACAAGGCAACATCATAAGAACTCACTCATTCAGAAACAACATAGGCAACTTCAAAAGGGGCAAAACATAAATACTTGAGATATTAGAGAAAATATGAAATATTGTAAAGAAAAAGGCATGAATTTACCTTGGGAAATAAAGCTCTGCAAGAAGCACACCAAGTTCCATAAAACTCAACAATAACTAATCTATCTCCAGCTTCATTTAAGGCAGTCGTAAATTCTTGAGTAGAGTGAATGTCAATCATATTCGGCCCTGCATTTTTCTCCCACCATTTGGGTTTGCTTGTTTCAGTCATAGTTGCATGCACCTGCAAAACAACAACTTGTCAATCTCAATGGTTTCTACATATAAAACAAGTGACCAAAAGATATAAAACCAATGGGGTTTTCATACTACAAATACAAAGTTCAAATGAAACAGAGCATCAGTTTTCACACAAAACAGCATAAACAAATGGGTAATCATAATTTCATAATATAACTAATAAAATTTAAAAACCAAGAATAGAAAATGCAAACTCCATTACCTTGAAAGACAGCAAATGCTTAGTGGAATTCAAAGGAAGAGGAGCAACGCCGGCAAAAGAAGAAGAAAGATTACAGATTTTCCTATCAAAATTAAATTTGGGTGAAAGAGAAAAAGCCGCTTGTGGAGAGTTCAAGGTGGTGGATGCATAGGAGGAAGTGAGAAACGTTGAACAATGAAACGACGACGCCGATAATCTAATAGCATCTGCCATCTACTCTAGTGTCTAGAGATTCGAAAGATATTGGTATACTTTTGGTGGGATTTAAGCATTGATTTATATAGGCGAAAGTAAAAAAGGATTGGAGTTGGAAAAAGTGGAAGGTCAAACTTTGAAACACATATACGAAAAGGCAAAGAGAAAAACTTCTAAAATTTTGTTTGTTACCCAATTATAAGACAAATTAAGGAATTAGGCTAATTTACAATTCTTTTACAGATTTATTATTGGGATTAAAAATGTTATGGCAACGAAATTGTTTTTCCAAAAAAAATTCTAAATTTATCAACTTTTCCATTTGAGAACTGAAGGGAGAAGATTCTGAAGTGTAAAAGCGGAATAGTAGAATGGAAATTCCCCTCTGATAAACAGAAACTGCCAAAAGCAAGACCAGCAAAGGCTTGTCATTTATTTATCATCCGACCTACCAAATTTGATCAACCAAAAATTGTTTCTTTCTCCTCCATCCCATGAACATTCAAAGTTAAACATTTGTAAAAACTATAAAAAAACAAACCAATTTAGAGTCTTTTAAACCTGAAATGGACATCTTTGAACACATAATTTGCAAAGCTTCGACGAAACCAGTTATTGGAACGCGTGGAACACTACATTTCTTTGGAAGATTCAGGAAAGATTCAACACTTTGTGAGGCCAGAATTAATTGCACAAGTATCTTTTATGCTTTTAAACGTGCAAAAAAAAAATCCGGGTTTTTGTTCTCCAAGGTACACGCGTACGTCCTGAACAAGGCACCGAAGTCAAAAAAAATTTAAGAAAAATTAAAATTAAATTGTAATTTTTATCATTTTTAAAAAACTTCTATTTAGGGGTGGGGCCCGTCACCCCTAGCTACGCCTCCGGTCGGGAGTTGCCAGTTTGTGCAATGTTGTCAACAGCGTTTGCTGGGAAATTAAAAAGTTAGGCACCAGCAGATCCCAACCTTGCTTTAAATCCAACTATTATTGTTATAATAAATAGTTGATTTTTTATTTAGAGTAAATTACACTAACAGTCATTTAACTTTGAAGTAGTTGACAAAATAGTCACTTTAATTTTATTTCAGTCACTCAACTTTTAAAAAAAGATAAAATAATCTTTTTTACCGTTTTTTGTTACACACGTAACGGTAAAATGACGCGACAGATGACGGCGTCCAACTGATGGGTTAGCAACAATTTAGGGTTTATATAATAGTATAATAAGAAGAAAAAGAAGAAGAAGAGAAAAAATGGAGATGCTTGGACATAAAACAGATGAAAAACATGTTCCCTCCGTAAATCCTATTAGACTTCAATTTCCCCTTTCATAAATCTTTGGGTTTTCATGGTGGAAATCAATTTCAATTTTCCTTTTCATAAACTGTGACTTACCTCAAATCTTACTCTGTCAGCCCTATCATCGAGCTGACGATCATACAGTCGAAGACGGACCGCCAAGTCCTGTATCGGTTCTTGAACAGTTCTTTGTCGAAGAGAGCGTTAACTCTCCTAGCACTGTATCTCTAGCAGGTGAATGAATTCCTTCGGTAGAAATTGCTTATTATATATAGGGCATATGTTTTGTTTTTTATGGTGAATTAACATCTGAATCTTGTGCAGCTGAACCACCGGTCGAACCATTTTGTATAGATATCAAAGAACACAATGCAACTTCGCTATTGGAATCCCAGTTGGATCTGAAGAGTACTGCAGGTACTTCCAAGGATAAGTAAGGATCTTTGTCTGAAAGCATAAGAGCAGTTCTCCAAGTTTCTGGTCTCAATTGGGGTTAGCTATCTAGGAGATGGCTTTTGTTAGACCAAATGCCTGATGCATCCTTGTTCAATAATGTTGAAGTATGGCTTGAGAAGTCCTATACCGATCGTAGGCTACTTTTTGGCTATATCAGTGAAGTCATTTTGGAGATAGATCAATGTTATTTTGGATGCTCCCCATGGATTTCGCTTCTCTATCCACGACTTCAACCGGCTATGTTATCAAAAAATCTGGTTCATGAAGTGTTGAGACATGTCGATTGGCAACTCCTTCTGGAGTTGCCCCAACAGACATCACAACAACTTGTAGAAAAGGATGGGCAGAAATTTGGAATATGGATGGATAACCGACTCGATATGGAGGAAGTTTTCACAGAGTTAATTGACAGCATTTTAGAGGATTTGGTAATTGATGCTGCTATTCAACTGCAAACGTAAAAGAAGAGCAAAGACATGGAGTTTCAATGGTAAAAAATCAAACCCCGCCAATTTAGGTAAATAAGACTTTTCTTTCTACAGTCTCTTCTTGTCTATTAAAGGGGTTTTTTTAGTGTTTTTTTTCAATTTCTTCATCCAACGTGGCAAGTTGACTGGCCACATCAGCTAGTTAACTTGCCACATCAGCAGTTCTGTTAAAACACAAACAGAAATTGTTAGTCAGTGACTATTTTGTCACTTTTTTATAACGTTAATAACTGTTTTATTATTTTTCAAAAGTTAGGTGACTGAAATAAAATTTATATGACTATTTTATTAATTAGCCTAAAATTGAGTGACTGTTGGTGTAATTTACCATTTTATTTAAAAAAAAGCTAAATCTTATGGTGCAAGTTAGCCCATTAACATTTTCTCTGCAGATAAGACAAAGCATGTATTTAATAAAAACATCTATGTTTTAATATCTAAGGTGGGGGACAGAAGCATAGATAAAAGCTAGAATAACTTGCTCTTGGCCAATGTACTGTATTTTTCTATAATTTTAAAACATCATAATAGAACCAAAATGGTAAGATGAGTTTCAGATGACATGGTACAGCTCAGATACAAGGAAAAGTTGGAGTCAAGGAACAAATGTCAAGTACAAACATCTGAATGGATCCTATTTCACTAAACATCCTTCTTCTGCACCGTCTCGTTATGTATGAACTCGCCGATAAACGAATAATCATTTGGCTTTCGCAGTAATCATCTTGCTAAATTGTACTTGCATACTTCAGCAGCTAAGATCACTCAAAACATGTATAGGACATAATATTTACTGTCTGGGTAAAAGAATAGATACAGGAAATGCTGAAGATCCATTGTTGGGAGCACCATGTAGACTGAGAATTGAAGTTACCAAGTTATATATCTCAACATTCTCAAAAGATGGCACTTTCTTCCCCCTGCCAAATTGAGGACCATGACCAATAAAAATGCTCCTCATGGAGAAAATTGCGTTGTCATATCCATGTGATCCTCCACACTCTTTTCGCTTACTCCTTTTCTGTTCCACCTTAAAGCTCTCCTCGATCAGCCCGATTATGGGAGGAATTCGGTCACTTGCGGCATAATGTAGCCGACTAGGTAGCTCTTCCTTAAGGTAAACCTTCAAATACTTGCCATTCTCAACCTTTCCAGATTCCAGTCCTTCATTCATCTTTGCTACAACATCCGATGCTGCTTGACCCGGAGGTGGATGAATAGCGAGCAACGGACTATAAGACCAAACCCATTCAGCCGGAATTTCGATCCAAGGTGCCAAATCATCAAGGAAAATCAGCTTTTTATCACATGTACCAACCATTCCATGGTCTCCAACCATAATTATAGTAACATCCTCAAAAATCCCTCTTTTCTCCAAACCATCAATCAACCTCCCAATCATTCTATCGATTCTAGCAACAGCCTCAGTGATCTCGGGATCATCAGGTCCAACATGGTGACCTTGATGATCAGGATCCTCAAAATACAATGTCATGAACACAGGGATCTCACTACTAGGCAAATCAAAATAACTTAAAACAGTATCCACTCTATCCTCAAAAGCAACAGAAGCATTATATTTCATACACAACTTTTCAGGACAACCCCAAGTGCCCTTTTTCACCTCGCTTCCAGGCCAAAAATAGGTAGCAGCCTTTAATCCATGATTGACCACGGTCTCCCAAAGTGGCTCACCTAACCACCACTTGGGTTCATGACTAGCCATATGGAAAAACTCACCAGTTTTGGGATCCAAAAAATGGTTATTTATAATACCATGATGTGCAGGATAAAGACCAGTAACAATGGAGTAATGATTAGGAAAAGTGAGAGAAGGGAAAACAGGAATCAAACCCATCTCAGCTTCAGTCCCGTTTTGAATCAAACGGTGGATGTTTGGTGTTGGGGTCTTGAATTGGTACCCAAATCGAAACCCATCGGATGAAACCAAAAGAACCACCGGTTTTTCCAGTTTCTTCAAAGGACGAGAGAATTTGTTCTCTGCAGAAGAAGAAGAAGAAGAAGAAGAAGAAGAAGAAGAATAAAAGAGGAAAGCAAAAGCGAAGTCCGCCGAAAGAGCAATGCAAGTGATGAGTATCAAAGCGATGAAGATGATGGAAGCGTGGCGGTTTGAAGGGGATGATTTTACCTCCGAGTCTAAAGAAGAATCAGTGTCGAAAGCAAGTAGAGCCGTAGATTGACTTGAGGGATCTTCTTCTTGGGTCGGTATTGGAATCGGCTTTGTTTGAGCCAATGAATCGGAACCCATGATCTCTTCCTTTTTTTCTCCACAATCAAGGCCTCATAAAGGAACGAGAGAAATCAAGAAATTTGAGAAAGTATAATGATAAAGTGGGGGTGTTTCACGGATAGTTGGTTGGCAAGTCGCCCAAAGAAGCCTTCGTTGGGAAGGTGAGTTGGACCAATCGCCAATGGAGTCTACCTGAAGATAAAATCAAAGAGGCTTTAATTCTACTTCAGTCTTTTACAAACGAGCCACTGCCGCGTTTCTTTATTGGGAATATTCCAATAAATCGATGAAGGATCGGACGGTCACCATTACTTTAAGTGCAGCTGTGCGGCTGTAACGCAGCGTGGGTCTAACAATTCTATTATCGTCGGTATTTCAGTAATACGCTGTCGTTTATCATGTCAATTTCCAATATCCTAGTAGCTCAAAGGAAAAAAGGTGGGCTTGTTGTTTTCAAACCTAAAAGGTACATTTGGGAGCAGCAAAAAGTATTATGAAATGATTATAAATTGTAATTTTAAAAGGAGAATATAAATTTAAATTTTGAAATAAATATTATTAAAAGGGATAATTATGAATTTAAACATTATGTAATACTTAAAAAATAATTTAATTATTTTATACGGTTAAAGGTTTGTATTCATATATGAATAAAAAATAAGAGATTTTTTTTAGATTTAAAAAATATAAACATATTTTTGTAAATTAATGATTAGATTTTGTATAATTCGTTTCTTTTAATTTTATTTTCTTGAGCTATACGTACTATTACTCAAATAGGTAAATTTCAATGCAAGCATCAAAATGATTGGAGTGAATAAAAATATTTATTTTTTATTAGGGAAATATAGCAGATCATGGACTGAGATATTAAAACTTTTTTAATTAAATAACCTATTTTATTCATTGGAATATTAGTTTAATTTTATAAGTTTTTTTCACGCTCTTAAAATTTGAAATTTACTTGACAATTTTTTTTTACTCCAAATGGCCCCTCTCGTAGCCATTAATATGGGTTGATAGATGAGCCTGCCGTTATTAATTTAAAGGCCCACCAATGCCAGTTCTATTTTGTCTCACATTTTCCTTTTTAATTTAGTTATTTTTTATTAGATGGGAGTATTATTTTTTTCTATGCATTTTTAGGTAAATTAAACCCAAGTTTATTAAATTATTAATAAATTTATGTTTTATCCATTTAAATTTACAAAGTTATAAAATAGACATTGAATTATTTTTAAAAAAAAATTAAGTCACCAAGTTATTAAGGTCTTTTTTTTTAGTCAAGCTAGCAAGCTATAAGTAATGATTTGAGAATCGGTACGATGTGTCAGTACCTATCGACGAGTAGAAGAGTATATACCTTAGATCTAAGTCAATCTAACAAACGGTGTTGAAGATCGTAAAAGAAAGTTGTTTGGATTTTTATTCGCAGATTCGTGATGCTCAAAACTGTTTTGTAAAAAAAACTCAATTGTAAAATAGATCGGGAATAAGAGCTTTCGATTAATGCAATGATGCGAATAGAAAAAGCCATACAACAACAATTTGAACTGCCCGATAACTTAAATAAAGTAGAGTGACCAAACTAAACTTACTAATAATTTAATGACATTGATAATAGTTTATCTTACATCTTAATACAAGAATTAGTAACAGATTAATTTTACTTGGTTATTTTTAGCTCAACAAAATGAAGGATTTTTTTACTTAAGTTGTAAGGTTTTTTTAACTAGAGTTTTACTCCTCATTTTAATATTATGTTAAAAGCAAATGACATTAAGTTTAAATTAATTGTTCTATTTGTTAGGAAAAACTATTTTAATACTTACATAATAATTAAGCCTTTTCTTTTGTGTTGATACAGTATATAACGAGCCAGTATTTAATTTATAAAATAAAGTCGTTTGCATAATCAAAATTATTAAATTATATTTTTTTGGTTGTCCATGTTCATTTTACCGTCTATATTAGGAGGAGCTACTCTTCCCAATAATATTATCTCCAAGAGAAAAATTAATTTACATTTTTTAAATATAAAAAAATAAATTATATAAGATCATATCTCCACTATTCATATAAACAAAACAAATTCAAATGATCAAAATAGTTTAAATCTAAACCACGAGGTGTGATGTGGTGGTTGCTTATCTCATCCCTTAACCAAGTGATCAGGATTTCAGTCCTCACTCACGAGAATGGAGCACATCTTGTTAGGGGTGAGTGTTCAATTGAATTGAGTGAAAAAATTTCGAGATAATCGAGTTAACGAATCATATTTTATCATCCTAATTTGATTTGAAATTTTTTCAATTTGAGTCGAATGAAATGAAATTTGAGTTGGGTCGAATCAAGTACAATTATTCGAGTTAAATTAAAAAATTAAACATGTCAAATTAAAATTTTGTTATAGCATAACTAATCCATGTTAGAACAAATAAATTTGAAAAACCATATATATTTGAAAAAAATCAAAGTAAAATAATTTAAAAAAAGAAGAAGATATTTTAGTGTGATAAAATTGAATCATTAATTAACTTATTTAGGTCCTAAAATTATTCTTTTAGAAAATTTAAAATTCTAACTTTCGTTGTATTTTTTTAGATTTTTTTTAATTTATATATATATTTAAAATACAAAAAAAATTATAAATATTTTGAATTTTTAAAAATAATTTTGATTTTTTTTATAATTTTTGTTAGGAGAGAGACCAATTTGCTTATTTTCAAAATTGACAAGGACAAATAGGTATTTACATCAATATGTTATTTGAATTGTAAAATTCAACTCGACTCGAACTAGGAACTCGAAACTCGAATAACTTAAAATTTGAATTTTTTTTCCAATTTTTTGAATCGAATTGAGTTTTGCTCATGTCTATATTTCATAACCAACCATCTACCTTTTTGGAGAGCACTTACGGTGAGGGAACTTGTAACACCCTTACCCGAGACTGTCGCCGGAGTCGAGCACAAGGCGTTACCTGACTTAACATACTAATTCGAGACATAAAATTTGTTTTTAAAATTAATTTATTTACATTCATTCAATATGTCCCTAAAAAGGGCCCTCGAGACCCTAAGACATGCAATTGAAATGGTTCGGGACCAAACCGAGAACATTAAAAATTTTCCGAAGACTTCGACAAATCAAAACAATTTATTTCATTATTCCTTATAAAACTGCCCACCTACGTCATAGTCACTAAATAAATCATAACTCGAGTCACAAAACTCAAAATTTAAATTCGTGAATTTTCCCTGAAACTAGACTCATGTATCTTCTTACTAATTTTTTTTTCCAGAAATTTTGGTCTAGCCAATTAGTACAATTTATTAGTTAAAGTTTCTCCTGTTGCACTGTTCGCCTACTCTGACCTCCCCTCACTACGAATCAATTTTCTCTCTGTACAGAATTCAAAAAACCATGCCGTCTGGAATCTAGAAATATAAACTATAACTCCTAATTCTTTTTGTACAATTTTTAGTGAATTTATAAAGTCAGAACAGAGGATTCAGAAATCACTCTGACCGTGTCTCACTAAAATTCAAATATCTCTTAATATACACTTCTTTTGCTTACTCTGTTTCTTTCATGTGAAAATAGTCTCAATAAGCTTTAATTCTATATCTCATTCATCACCTAATTCCATTTCTACTATTCTTGGCTATTTTTCAAGATCACATCACTGCTGTTGTTCAATACTGTTTTAATGCTAATTTCACTTTTTCCTGATTTCTTTGTATTAACTACCATTTAGGCATACACAACACTGAAACATGTTCTTCATTAGCCATTTCAATAGCTAATCATTATCAAATATTTACATACCATTCTTTAGCCATATCATAAGGACATACACACAAAATGGCTAAGTCCCTATTCATGCCATAAACTAGAACGTTTATAAACGAAGATACCCATTTGGTAACTTGATAGTCGATAGTGTGAAGTGATCTCCGACGACCTCCAACCTGAGCTTGCTTTTAAGTACTCTGAAACATGGGAAAGTGAAAGAAGTAAGCTTATAAAGCTTAGTGTAACACCCCTATCCCGTAACCATCGCCGGAATAGGACAAGGCGTTACCGGAAATCAGAAAACAGATCTTAACAGTAAAATTTTGAACATTCTCTTGAAATAAAGATTTTTTTTTATATAAATGCTAGACACAACCAGTGATCGAATTTCTAACTTATAAAATTAAACATCCAAAAGATGCCATATTCTCATGGCTTAAATACGTTAACCAAAATATCCTTCCACTATTAGTCTATTCTATACATGCCTTAAACCTTAATGATATACAAACTTTATCTACTCACATGATAACTCGATAGTGTGATGAAATCTCCTCGACTTCCAACCCAAGCAATTTCTCTAAAGCCCTATAGACATAGAAAAAACACACAGAATAAGCTTTGAAAGCTTAGTAAGCCTTAAGCAAATAAATCATTTCAATAATTATGAAAATTCCATATCACTAATCCGAATTGAAAAATAATCTCAATTGTATATACATTCATAGTATCTTAAGTTCATATAACCTTATTAAATAGTTTCACTAATTTATATTTACAAATAACTTATGACTATGATTTTAAATTCGTGTGATAACTGTCAATTCATTCGTATGAACAAAACTTGCACATATCCAATACATACCAACCAAAACATGTCATATTTTTCCATGTTTGATTCATGGAACCACAAGGTCACATGTCAAGCACATATAGCATATATTTATCTATTATTTATCACGTCTCATTTTCACATGGACTACATACATCTGACCAAGTTTATTCAATGTTCACAACATAATCACATAATCACTACAAGCTGTCTTGCTGAGCAGCAGTCACTAAATTTTTTATAACTGGAGATACAAAACTCCAAATCATATGCTGTTAATTTTCCCTGAAAATAGACTCATATATCTTATATCTATAAAATTTTCAGAATTTTTGGTTTGACCAATCAATACCAGATTTTTCTTAAATTTTCCCCTGTTTCACTGTTTGACTATTCTGACCATTCTTCACTATAAATCAGATTTCTCATTGTATAGAATTCAAAATATGTTCTCGTTTATTTTATTTGAAACTAGACTCATTAAGGAGTCTAAGAATATAAATTTTATCTTATAATAATAATTGTACAATTTACAATGATTTTCTAAAAACAGAACAGGGTATTTCGAAGTCATTTTGACTCTATGTCACGCCACTTCAAATATCTCATTATCTACAATTCTTTTGCTTACATGGTTTCTTTTATAAGAAACTAGACTCATTAAGCTTTAATTACATAATTTATTCAGCTTCTAATTTAATTTCCACAATTTATGGTTATTTTCCAAAATCACGCTACTGTTGCTGTCCCAAGCAGATTTATTACAAATTTGCTCTTTCACACATTCCTTGCATTCAAATTATTTAAACATGTATATCATGCCATTCAAGATCGAACTCATATAACATAGGCATTAAAATGTTTCACTATCAACTTTAGTTCAATTGAAACGAATAAAATACAATATCATATTCACATTTAGTTTTCCATGATCGTAATCACCTAAAAATAAAATCATATACTTCCACAAACCTTTCCACAAGGACCAAGTGTTTATATTTGAATATAAACATAAAATCACTTCACATAACTTCACACATTTACCGAATGTATCACGATCACATTTACAGTCATAACACTTATTCACAGATGCATCACTTTATACATTTATAATTTAATTCAAATCAAAATCACATACGAGTACATGATACATACCTGACCAACTTAATATGTAATACACTTTCAATTTGTCATCTTAGTGTAGGATCTTGTAATTGTATACTTTTATCAAATTCATCAGCACTTGGCCTGCTAGGTATAAAACCGGAAATTATATTACCAGCACAAAGCCTGCGGGACTTTAGCCCGGATACATTTCCTGCACGAAGCCTACGAGACTTTAGCCCGGATACATTTTCAGCACGAAGCCTGCGGGACTTTAGCCCGGATACATTTCCAGTATCTTGCATATTTTTTTCACATGTTAACACATTTAACATAACATATCACATTAGTAATTCAATTGCTTCGTTCGAATATAAACACAAAATGTACACCTACCCTTTAACTTTTGGTTCAATAATCATACATAAAGAACACATAATCTTTTCACTATCCCAGTTTCACTTTTAATAACCATTCGACTATATGCCATATTCACAAATTATTTCACACACAACTTCGATCAAGTAGGAACAATAGTCACAATTCATCAATTATACAAATATCCTATTCTTTGACTTTGTTTCATAATAGCTATTCGGTCACCACATATATACCATTCAATTCACATTCGACTTTATACAAACAAGTACAGTAAAATTGTACACACATATTACACACTTTCACATCATTACTTAATAGTCATTCGGCCACATTATATACATAAATCATCCATTTCATATTCGGCTTTATAGCCTAAATTCAATACACTTATTGCAAATCGAACTTGTAAAGGTCAAATAATTTCTTATCATATTATATAATCTTAAGCGCGCAGCAAATCAAATTTAATTACTTAAGGAGTTACCTTGAATGTCATTGCACAATTACAGATTGATTAATCAACTACTTTTGCTTTCCCCCTTTCGGAATTTAGCTCCTTTTTCTCTTGAGCTTAATTCAAACAAACAAATAAACATTTATTCACCTTAATCCATCTTTGATACGTAAAGATAAACTCGCACACTTAGTGCTCATTAACCGATCTCGTACACTTAGTACTCGGTATAAATTCAGTTTGCACACTTAGTGCCAAATGATCAATTTTTTTACACTTAGTACTCATTACCAATTTCACTTCGCACACTTAGTGCTCATCTCAAGCTTACTACCATTTTGAATATATATACACATACTTCTACCACAATCGGCTAGATCAAATAAATGTATATATATTCACCTTCGGTGATATCAAACCATACATATGTATTCACTTTTGATTATACCAAACTATACATATATAATTATGTACTTCCATTGAATTCATGAATTACATTATAATTAAATTCAATCAACTCAATTGCTTAAAACTTACCTCGATTATCGACGGATTAAGTTTCTCGGCTATTCAATTAATTTCGCTTTTCTCTTATCCGCTTCCGATCTCCTCGTTTCTTGATCTAATTAAAATTTCAATTTCAACTCATTCAATTTAATTTATAAACAAATCAATTCTTAATGCATAATTAATAAGTTTACTTATTCGCTCCTCATGGTATTCAACATTTGCTAAATAGTCCAAAGTATTTAATAATTAAAATACATCAATTCTTTATTTCAATGTACCATAATCGAATGCTCCATATGCCTATATGAATCCTTACATATCTTCATTTCGCAATTAACTTCCCATTTAACAATTTATTTCATTTTCATACCATAAACACAAAATCACCTAACATCTAAATTTAAACCTCAATAATCAAACACCAACTCTTATTTTCTAACACATTCAACAAAGAACTAAAGCATTTCTTCATATCAACCTCATGACCGAACATTCAATGTTCAACAATTAGGAAAATAAATTCATGGGTTATGATCAAAAGACAACTAACATCTCAAAAATGCAACCAATTTCAAATTAAAGCTAAACACATACCTAAATTTTGAATCAAGGAAGGCCGAATGTCTTGTTTCTTTTCTATTTTCTTCTTCTTTTTATTTCGACAAGAACAAGGCAAGTGGTTTTATTTTATTCCTTTTCTTTTATTTTTATTACTTTCATTTCATATAATATAATAATACTAATAGGGTAAAATGCATATATTCATTATATAAAACTAATAACAATAACAAGTGCCGTCCACTACACTTGGAAATGGCAAAATTTCCTATGAAATCCCTCCACTAATAATAGTCCTCATAATTTGGTTATCACCAAATAACTCATTAAGTTTTAATATTATGCATTTAGACCCTATTCAATAAATCGGCATTCAAATGATGCAAATTTTAAAATAAAATTTCACGCCAAACAAATTCATGCATTCAAAACATAGATAAATAATAAATAAATAATAACTTTTTTTACTCGGATTCGTGGTCCCGAAACCACCGTTCCGACTAGGGTAAAAATCGGGCTGTCACACTTAGTAAGTTCACATGTAAAATAATAAGCATTAGCAATCAATTTAGCTTACTACTATGCTGTCATAATTTGCTTAAATAATGTTTAGTTCTTACTTTCCCATCTTACTCATCAGTAACCTTACCAAAGGTTCAGAATACAAAAGGCACCTTACTTAATAGCTTATTTACATACCTGCAACATCTCACTTAACACATGAGTACTCTTTCATAATATAGGCATATTACCAATCGTGTCATAAAGTGTCACAAGCATAACTAAAAACTCATCACTTACTTAATACTTGATAATCTCAATTACTTACAATATCAATATTAAATAAGCCTTAAATGCATACCTGTACTCTTTCTTCATGTTCTCACCTTGTCGTTTCTTTGACTTACTCTTTGGATTACTCGGGAACCTTTTCCTTTTTGAACTTTCCAATGTCATGTCTTGACATGGTCTTACGTGGTATCCTTGCCTTATGAACTCACCAATGCCATGCCTTGGCATGGTCTTACATGGGACCTTCGCCTTATAGTAACTCCTCAATGCCATGTCTTGACATGGTCTTACATGGTATCCTTGTCTTAGTGCCAATGCCACATCTTGATGTGGTCTTACATGGAGTCCTTAATCAATGCTGATGCCATGTCTTGACATGGTCTTACACGGGATCCTTGCCTTACCAATGCCATGTCTTGACATGGTCTTATATGGTATCCTTAACCGTCAATTCCTCCTTAAATGCCATGTTATGAACATGGACTTTTTCGTCAATTCTTCCTTAATTGCCATGGTACAACCATGGACTTTGAGATATCAATGCCTTGTCAAGTCATAGCTGAAACATACTTGCTCAAATTCTCAAGGTTAGTCGCATAACTCAATAATAACAATACTAATAACAATAATTGCATAATAATAAAATGCTACTCAACTTACATACTTACATTCTCAATCTCATCATATCATCAACTTAACTTATTCTCATCAAACTATGCTAGTCAATACTTTCTTTTTATCATACAGAGCCATAATACAAAATATGGTCTTACATATAAATTATGCAAGTTCTCTTTCCAATATCGAATTATTATCGAACATTAATCATTATTTCTGAAACTCAATACTAAAGTATTTATGGCCAAAATATCAATTTATCATTCAAATATGCATAACTAAATGCTTATTAAACATATGAACTTACCTTGATACCATAACAACCATTTTACCAACTTTTCCGATTTTCGATTTTCGATTTTCGATTTTTCTCTCGTTCTAGGTCCAAATCTCACTTTTCGGGATCTAAATCATATTTCACTTATTTAATTAATGTACTATTCAAAACATTCCCTAACTCAAACTTTGGAAAAATTACAATTTTGCCCCTAAACCTTTACAGAATTACGATTTTGCCCCTAGGCTCCGAAATTAAAATTTATCCATTTTTACTATGTTTTATGACACGCTAAACATTTTTTCCTTTTATAGAAACATCAAATTTCCACTCTATCATGTACTTATGAACATCAGGTATTTTTATCGATTATGTCATTTTACTCGTTTTCACTTAAAATCGCTTAGCAAAAGTTGTTTTACATAATTTCAAGCTTCATATTCTACCATAAAACATCAAAATAAACACATTTAACCTATGGGTATTTTTCCAAATATGAACCCCTAGCAAGAATTATTGCTAGAATAAACTAAGTCAAGTTACCGGGACTCCAAAAACATAAAGAACATTAAAAATAAGGCTAGAACGGACTTACTATTAAGCTTGGAAAGCTTGGAAACCCTAACCATGGCTTCCCCCATGCTATATTCAGCCTCCATGAAGAAGATGGACCAATTTTGGCTTTATTTTCCCTTTTTAATTCTTTTAATTACTAAATGACCAAAATGCCCTTAAAGGCTTTTCTTTCAAATTTGTCCTATTCTTTCCCATTTTTGTCCAAACTTAAATATAATGGTCTAATTACTAAATAATGACCTCCACTTTAAGAACCCATTTTAATTAAATCTCCTTTATTATCTAGAACACACATTTTGCTAATTTTACAATTTAGTTCTAATTATCAAATTAGACACTTATACATAAAATTTCTTCACGAAATTTTCACACAATTATTCAATCAATGAATAAACCTTAAAACTTAATCGGAATAAATTTTTTTGACCTCGGATTCGTGGTTTCGCAACCATTATTCGATTTAGGCCTTATTTCGGGATGTTACAGAACTAGTCACTACTAAAAAAAAGTTTAAATATAGTTACTTGAACCTTAACTTAATTTACAACATTATAATTGCAACAACGAGAAAGACATGAGTTTGAATACGTATAAACATCTTTTTATTTCATTTTAAAAATTGAGAAGGAATTATGAGTAGAATTAAATATTGTATAAAGAGAGTTAAAATCTAAATTCACCCTGAAATTTATTGTGTATAATAAACCTCAAATTCAAACATATAAAACAAATAAATTATACAATGTCTTCTTTTTATAAGATGAATGCAAATATAATTATATATAAAATTTATTTTAAATAATTCTAAATAAAAACACATGTTGCGAAATTTAAGTTTATTTATGATTGACTGAATAGTGAAATTTAAACCTAAATACTCACACTTAAAATTTCAATTTTAATAACAAAATCAAAACCTTATTAACTGAATAATTGTTTTTTAGGGAATTAGCTGAATAATGTTGAATAATCTACTTTTGGTTATTAGCTAAATAATGTTGAATATTAATTAATTAGATGACTAAACTTGTAACTTGTAAGCAGAAATTATATAAGATACAAATATATAAAAAAACTTTAATCTTATTATAGGAGACTAATCTTAATTTCATGATTTTTACTTTCTAACAAATTTGTTGTCATTACATTCGCTTCCTATTACCAAAAAAAACAAATCTTAGGTGATGGACATTGAAACAACTTAAGTAGCTACTACTTACAAGAGTGTCCTACAAATTAATATTTTTTAAATCTTGTAATAAAATCTTTGTCCTTTGCTACTGTTATATATATCCCCATAAGTTTTTTAATATCACAACTAAAGTTATACCAGTTGCGGAATATTTATCAAATATATTTCATATAAAAGCATATCAACAATCAAAATCTACCATCTTGGGGACAAATGCAGTCATTTATTATTGTTGTCGTGGTACTACACTTACAAGCTATCTATGAAATGATACTATTTGTAATCAGACATGAATAAAAGACACTGTCAAAGACAAAATTACATTCTTCTAGGCGACTTTCAGAAAAAAAAAAAAGGAAAAAGAAAGAGAAAGCTGTAAACCCTAGCTACCCTTTGATTCATCACCATCATAAAATTTAAAAACCAACAGTTGCTAATTACTTCTACTGAAAACCCTAGGATTTTAAAATGCTGAAATACCCACTGAAAATGAAAAAGTAATTTCATATGTTATGACGTATAAAACATGATAGATTCAAATACAAAGAAAAGAAAATGTCAGCGGTGAAACACTGTTGTTCACGTGACTCCAATAGGCGGCGTTTTCAAACAAAATACCATTAATAATATTAATAAACCCTAATCCATATATGAGAAAATGAACAAGAGACAAATCAAAGCATAGAATTTTATTAAGTTCACGACATAATATATATAGAATAAGACGTAGAAGAACAAGAGCTCCATAATTATGGTTACCAACCTGTTCAAATTCACCTGATAATCAAAGCTCTAAAGTTCTACATGCATTTTGCATTTCAAATCTCTTTTTCTTTATTTTAACAAATTACTTTTTCTTCACACTCAATGACAATTCTAGTTTCAAACGTTTATGACCTTAGTTAGCTACTACACTCCCAACACTAATTATTTAAACCTAGAAAACAACAATATATAAGGCTAAGGTGGTGGGGAGAATTTTCAACCATGAACAAGACCATACGATAAGGCCATGAGTAGGATCGCGGCTTCTTTCTCGTCCTGAGGAAAAACTCCATGAAAAGCTGAATTCTTGCTCAATATTATCCTTAAATCTTCGAAACACAGCTTCTTTCTACTTTGAGATTGAGAATTATGTTTGCATTTTTTGTTCTTCAAATGTGGAACACCATTGTTGCTTGATCTCTTCGCCTTAAGTTGAACCTCACTTCTCATACTTGGCGGTGTCTCAGCTGCAACAACGCTGCTTGCCGCCGCCGCCGCCACCGCTGCAGCCCTTCTTGCTTTTCTTTGACGAATTCCACAGGCGTTGCAAAGGGACTGCAGCCAGATAGACCAAAGTAAAAAAGATCAATGAAATATCTTTAAAAGAAATTGAGTGGCAATTGCCTTTATGCTCTTTACGTTTGACTTTAGGGCAAGGGTTTGGATTAAAAAGAAGAAGAAGACTGGAAATTTAAGTACCTTGGGGCCCCGGGGTCCACTCCTCCAGAGAGGAGTCTTAGTAGTGTTGCAATCAGCACAAACCCTAATTGTGCTGTTGTTGTTGTCTGGAGAAGATGATGGTTGTTTCTGCTCCTGGTGATCTTCGGATTTCGGTGTAGGGCTATTTGATAAATCGGTGTGATCGGAGCTCATCATCTTCCTCATCATCCTCATCTTTGAAGGCATCCACTTAGCAGAATCATGACTTTGATGATGAGTTTCAACCCTTTCTTCCTTTTTCCATATAGATAACCTGAGCTCACAGTCACTCCTCAATGGTCCATCTTGTGGAATATGTATTTTTTCCTGTATATCATATACATATATATATGCAAGTAATCAATAATTATTTCCCCTAAAAAGTCACTCAAAGAAAACCCTAGGTTATAAAAGAAAGATAACATGAAGTGGTGATTATATATATACCTGATCTTGTTGATCATCATGGAACTGCTGGGGTAGGCTCTGATAGAAAGCTGCTTGCTGGTGTTGAACAGTTGGGCTGAAGGAAAAAGGACAAGTAAGTGAAGTAGAAGGCGACGAAGAAGAAGATGATGAAGAAGAAGAAGAAGAAGGTTGAGATATTAAGTTGAAAAGCTGGTGGTGTTGGTGTTGATCATCTTCGTTTAGGTCAATAGGAAAAGGATAAATAGATGAATAACAATTACTAGAAGTCATGGGGAAAGATGGAGCAATCGAAGCGACGGTGTTGGCTTCGTCCACTAAAGGTGGAGGATCTATGTTTTAGATAATAAGGAAGGAAGAGATCGGATCGGTGATGAATGATAGAGATTAATAATAATATTATTAATCATTAAAAAAAATAAAAAGAGGCAAAAGAGGGCCTACACCATCGAGTGGTAATTCACTTATAAAGGGGAAATAAGAGGTTCACGTGCCTTCATATACAATATGATACCCAAATGAACAAGTTAAAAAGGGTACAAAGCAAAATGTGAAGTCTTGATCTTGAATGCTATGCAATTGTAATGCTCCATCTTATTCAAAAAGAAAAGGAACCCTATCTGCAGATTTAACCCCACTTGTAATAATTCCAAAACCAAAAGATAGACTTGATTTCATTGTAGCCACACATATTAATCATACACTTATCGAAATTTCTCATCTCCACACACTTGTCTTTTTTTCAAAGTTAAGTACCACTTATAATTTATGATTGAAATTAATCTGGTGATTTAAGCACCAAATTTTATTAGCTTCAACATGTCAACTTGATGAAATTATCAAACCGCAGATTTATAGACTGATTTGCTTCACTTTACCATTTATATATAGTTTCTTACAAGAAAAGAAAGAAAACAGCATCAAGAGCTAGCTAATAAGAAGACAGATAATTTTTTTTTTCTTCTCTGTTCATAATAAGAAGCAGACAGATAGTCAATCAGCATGTATCCTCATACATATAAATATATACAGAATGTATATATTTCTAATTAGGGTAATAGGTATATACAAAGTATATCTCGTTCTCATACATATATGTATGTCACCTCCTTAGTCTTGCCAAAAAACATTGAATGCTTTAACCAGGCAAGAGACAAATGCAGCACCCCACATCTTTACCATCATGCTACATGCATTCACACACACACATATATATATATTTCTTTTACTATACTTACTGGCTGCCTCATGTTTTTATCGTTGCATATAGCAAAGAACCGTTAAGATATCCGTAGTTGGGTAGATATTATTTTAGAGGACAAAAAAGAGAAAAAGCATATATATAATATAAGTAAATTTTAAGATTTTTTATATACAGTAATATTTCGCCAAAATATATATATAGTAATATTTTATCTGGTGAATTAAAAAGGGAATTTTTAAGGTCATAGTCCGTAAACTTATGGACTGTCCTCAACCATGGGTTTAGAGTTCTTGTGATTATCATTTATGATTTTAGAGTTTAAAATTTTAATACTTTAGAGTTTTAGAACGTTATAAGCGTATTAAATTATTTATTAAATATCTTAAATTTAAAATAATAATTACAATTATTATAATAATCTGACGGCTGACATTTGTCTGTAACTATACAACTGTGAGTTAAGTCTCACCTAATTAAAAATGAAAACTAAAGAATACAGATGTCAGCTAGAATGTATATATATAGAAAAACAAACAAAACGATTACAACCAACTAAATTAAATTAAAATGAATTTCTGCAAACAACTGCAATTTTTATTCCCTATCAAATTTTATTTTGGTTATTCGGTCCATTTTTCTGTTTTCTTCTCTAAAAATATGTTTTAACGTTTTAATTTTAACTAAATCAAATTATAAGAAATTTCTGCAAACAATTGCAATCCTTCTTCCCTGTCAAAAGTCATTTTGGTTTTGTTTTCTTTTCTAGAGACATGTTCTAGTATTTAATTCTCCACATTCTTCAACTATATTTAATACAATATTTTAATTTCTGTAAATTATATATTAATTGACTTTAAACAACGTTTTAATTTTTATTCCTTTCATAAATTAGATTTTTCATGTTTGAAAATTTTAACAACTCTGTTTGGAAGTGCTTTCACATCGCTGAATTTACACTAACAAAATGCTACTATTCACTGTGTGGGTAGGCTGATAATAAAAAATTCTGAACGTATACCATTGGCCATGAAAAAGGAGGAGGTGAAAAAAATAATTGAAAAGGCTGAGCCAGGAAAGGAACAACACAAACGAAAAAGATGGCTGCTAAAAAGCTACATGCACGAGACACGGATTAGCTATCCTTACTCTCCATTATTCAAGATTTTGAGTTTTTTTTAATGTAAATGTAGGTTACTCTATGGATAGGATTAATTTAATTTTTCTAAGAATTAAATTCAAAAAAAAATTTACAGAATAAATATTTTTAAAATTTTAATGATTGTGTAAATGAAATCTTTTGTTTAGAATTGAATTGCAATTGGAAAAAAATCATTTTCAAGATATTTTTTATGTAATAAATGTTAACCATGTTATAGTTTGAACTTATTTGATTCTTTTTAATAGTATATGGACTAAATTGTTCCATTTAATGATAGACAGACTAATTTGATCCAATCTCTATAATACAGAGACCTCTCAAATACTTCAACTGCTTTTTAATTGGTATATGAAATTAACCCTTTTATGAAAATTGAAATTTTAATCTTTTTACTTTAATTTATCAAAATTTAACCACCGTGTGCATGTTATGATAATTAAGAAGTTTGTCCAATTGTTTTTGAGGTAAATGAATTAAATGTTGGTTTTTGCTAATTTTTTGTATATAAATTGTTGAACAACTTCAAGTCAACAATTTTTTTTTTGGTATAACCGGGCGGGGTGGTATTCAGGTAAAGCCCTCTTATCAATGATAACTCTAAAATTCAAACAACATCGAAATACTTAAGGAAGGAAGTTCATTGCTATTTATTCCAACCATTTGTAGATTCAATCCAACAATTCAATAGTAATGTTTCAGAGTGTCGTTTGATTGGAATAAGTCTTAAAACTATAAATGAATTTTTGTTTAATGTGTAATTTTATACATGAAACTTGGATTTACTCCAATTCTTACAAAATATTAACATAATTATCGGTGTAGCATCATATTATGTTTATATATTGTATATACAAATAATTAAATTTATCTAATATAAAAATAAATTGATATATTTGTTATTTTTAAATATATATGACTGAATTAAAATTAACATTTCATTTATACATGTAAACCACAGTAAAATAATTTTATATATAATTACTCTAAATTAAATTTTATACATTAAATCTTACCTTAGATTAAAATTTATTTACAATTTTAAGATTTACTGACTTTCCATGAATTAAATGACGGTCCATGAATAAAGTTGACAATGATTTTTTTCGGTGATCTATCTCATCCTTAATAGTTGTCAAATCAATCTAAGCAAATCACATATATAAAAATAATGACTGTGCAATAAAATTTTAAATTATATATAAAAATTAATTGGAATGATATGTAATTTTAAATTTTATATTAAAATATAATAATATATTTATAATTAAAATTAATTAAATTAAAATACTTAACTCAATCATAATATAATAAGAAGCCTGTAATAAAGGCATTTATTAGTTAAATTAAAATATATTTATAATTAAAATTAATTAAATTAAAATACTTAACTCAATCATAATATAATAAGAAGCCTGTAATAAAGGCATTTATTAGTCTCTCTCGTGTGGATAATAACATTTTGTCGAGTAATCTTTATTTTTCATTAGCAAATAAGACCTTTCTTTTTTATGTTTTGAAGTGCAGCAAATAAGAAAAGTTGATGAATAAATTTTGCTCTTCAACTTGGAGCCTTGTTGTAATTGGATCCGCGTGGTGGGATAGTTCATTTTTATGTTGAGGATTGGAGCAGAGGTAAACCAAGTCCTGGGGTGTCTGGGAGAAATGATAGCATTGCTCTCAAGGTAAACCAATTTAATTTTTTCTTGCTTTGATAATATTATTAATTATTCCGTTGTTGCGTTATTAATTACTAGTAGACAGTGTTTTTCTATGATGAGGAAGGAGGCTACGTAGGCGGGTGGGATAATCAATCTCATAAGATTTGGTTGGAGGTGAAGGATGGAGACTCGATGAAAAATTATATAAGATGAGGATGAATTGGTGTCAGTTTAAGGGAAGGTATGTCCAACCATGGGTTGTTGTCAATGATCGGCAAAGGGGCCATTGCCCCTTAAAGGCCTTCATGTCACTGTTCCTTAATGCCAAATTTAGGTCCCAGCGTCCTCATCCCCATCCCCTCTCATTTCTCTAGATAAGTAATGGTGCCACCGCCTGCTATTTTTTTCATCCCCAATTTTAATACCATTTTTATCTCTATATGTAACCGTTCTTTGTTTTTATTTTCGGTTAATATTATTTTTAAATTTTCATATTATTGGTACACTGTAAGCTTATCTATTGACGTATCTAAAATAAATATTTTCTTTAACTTATCTACCTCCATAAAAAATGGGGTTAGGGGCATTGGGTTACTAGAATTGGCCCATTTGATTTCACATTATCCAAGCTAGCTATTGGGCAACATTCATTAAAGTTTATTCTCTTTTATATTTCAACGTTTTCTTTCAAGTTTAAAATTACCTTTATTTTTTTAGTGTGGAATTTGCTGATAAAATTTTCAATATTTAATATAAGATAAATCTCTTCTGTTTAAAAGAATTAAATGGAGCTACTGTGCCATAAATAGCATGGTGGAATATATGCATGCATATGATGATAATATTTCTGTTACAATAGGGGCAAGAAGAACAGTTTAATTTATCTATAATTAGTCGGAAGCCATTGAAGAGATTGGGATAAATCCATAAAAAACTTGAGTGTTAGTGTGAGTAAACTCCGCCCGTAGTCACATCAGTGGGGAAATATCTTGAGGTACTTATGTTTATTTTTGATAGAAAATTAGCGTGGTGGGTCACATTGAGTAAGTGTAAAGAGGGGTAAACTAATCAAATAAATCTTGTTGATTTGATGGGTACAGATTAAAAAATGGAAAGAAAAGCTCGTCGCTGGTGATTGATAAGATAACCTATGCTATTATTGTTACTTGCCTTAACTACGTAATTAGCCCTTAAATTTGGGATCTCTTTTTAAATTACTACTTAATTTTTTTTCCTAAATAACATTTTGATGATTTTATGTGTCATTGATATGTTGAAGATATATAGCAAGTAAGAGATTACCACATGTGTCTTATATCATTATTTAAAAATTATGAAAATAAGATTTAAATTTATTTAAAACTAAAACACAAAAATAAAAATTTTCTATTTTTTACAGAAAATAAATTAAAATCAACTCATCATTATCTTCACCTCACCATTATATTTTTTAAAAAAAAAAGAGTAAAAAAACTCAACTTTTAACTACAAAACCCTTTTTTTTTCTTTTTTAATATCAAAGAAAAACAACTCATCATTATCTTCATCTCATCCTTGTCAAATCTTCATCCACATCTGCATCTCATCAACAATTAAGAATTGTCTAAACTAATATAATTAGTTTATCCCTCCACATACAATCAATTTCTTTTCTCGCATCAATTAAAATTTTAAACCTGTCCAACATTATGCATGAATTAGTACATAAATAATATTAAAAATTAAAAATTATTTCCCTATTTATGTATATTAATATTTTTTAAAAAAAAATCGATAAGTCTAAACAAGTAGACTGAAACAGATTAATATTGATACTGATACTTATATAATTACATTGGTTTGTATGATGGAAAACGAGAAATAACCTTGGATAGAGGCTAAGATTGTTTGCTTCCCAACCAGTATAAGTGACAAGAAATAAATAAGTAAATAAAAACTCAAAATATGAAATTTATGAAGGCATGCGACGGGTTTGATGTTTGGTGTTTCAAAAATGCATAGGTTATGGATGAGGGGTTATGGGAGATATTTGAAGGATACTTATAGATATTTCGAAAATTTAACAAGTTTGGGTTTTAATATATATGAAAAATGAATTTCATATTCATTACTAACAAGTGTATTGGTATTAAGAAATATTACTTTTCTAAATAATTTTTAAAATTTTAATTGGTAAACCCTACTTAAGAAAAAGATTAAAGAAACTTAATTTTAAAGTTTTCAGTTAATATTCTAAAATTTTAATTAGTTGATACTATAATGACAGAATTAGAAGAAAAGAATGTAATTGGCCTAAAATTAAAACCTTAATGTAGATAAAACTTGGCATGGTTTTCCACTTCATGTTAATGCTTTATTGTCATTAAGGGACATCAAATCTGATCATGCTGTACTTGGGAAAGTACTGGACAAATTAAGATTTAACAAATTTCTATTTTGGATTAAAACTTAAATCTGAAGATAGACAAGTTTGATTTGAATTACATCACTTTAGGATATGGTTTTAATAAATTTACGTCTTTGTGTGACATATGGACACATTGCATGTGTTTTTTTTTTCAATACATATAGATTTTATTTGTTACAAATACAAGATTTATTTATTTATTAAATTGATCTACAAAAGTTGACAAGCTCATATTCCGCTTATTTAAAACCGACTGTTATACTTCATGATTGGTGTGAATATTGAGCATCAAATCTTTTCATAAAAACAAATTAATTTTCATTTATGCACTATGAATATTAGTTTGCTCTTCAGTATATATAGGACTTTACTGTTTAGGCAAGGAGATCTTGCTACTATTCACACAAATCTATACACATCAAAACGAATCGTATATATATATATTTTAATTTCGAAATTAAATAAATTAGCTATTTAAAAGTTCAGTATAATTTAATTTTTGTTAATTTTAATAGAATAATTAATTATAACGTTAATGTATTCTGTCAATTGTAAATAATTTTGATTGATATAGTAATAAATTTAGCCTTTAATATCTACATATTTTGTCCTTTTGACCTTAATTCTAAAAAATTCAATAAATTAGAATCAAATTGACAAAATGTATAAATTTTTAAGACTAAATTTATCACTATATCAATAAAAATATTAATGTAGTGATTAATTGCTTTGATTTTTTAGAAAGACCAATTTCCTTAATTTCAAATTTGAGAGCATAGTAAAGGTTTCTTTTAATTCACCCTTGTCCAAACATAGTCTCTAAGATGTAGGGAATGGTGATGGTAAATAAATTGTGTTCTTTCTGTTAATTAGTGCGCATTCATCTGAAATGTTACGTGCAAAGTCACAATATATATAGTAGAGAGAGAGAAAAATGCACTGTCAATCTCACATTCTCACCATGGGGGGGGGGATTTTAAGTCCAATGGTAGTGTCATTGACTTTGAGCAAGTAAAAAATAAATAAATAAATAAAAGCAACCGTGATCAATGCTTGTTATCACAGAGGGTGTTTCCTTCTGAAAATTATTACCAGCAATGTCCCACACCGGCAAAAAATGGCTCTTCAAAATCATGGACATTTTGTTTTCTACCGGTTGTTACCTCACTGTTTTAAAATATTGCTGGACCCTATACACTCATTATAAAGACAAAACCCAACAATCAATCCAGTGGGGGGTATTGGAACACTTGTTAAGATCAGTGAAAACATAACTTAAAAATGGAACATTTCACACACTCTAAAACGAGTTGATTATCAGCTAACCCTAATGAATTCTTTTCTTTTTTTCTGTGAGCATGGCAACGAAGGACAGCCCTCCAAAGAAGCCTATAATCCCTATAAGTAGCTCTCTAGATTCCTTCTTCCCATAAATTTCTTGACATGTTGTCATTTGTTTTTTTTTTTTTAAGTTAAAAGCTTTGTGCTATGTTATCATCACAAGGAGACCTTTATAAAGTGAAAATTGTGTTTGAGATGCCAACATGATAACTTACTTAATTCAGACAAATATCCAACTTGGAGGATCATTGGGTCTCTTAAGGATAGAAAAGTTTATCATTTGAGAAGGAATAAAGTACACAGCTCCCTCCTTTTTTGTGTCATTATAATATAAGATTTTCCAAGTAATAAACAGGATTCCATTTGATTAAAAAAAAGAAATAAAAAATTTGGCGACTCTTAATCCACAAGAAAGAAAAAAAAAAAAAGTTATATTGTCTTGAAGTGGACAATGATGAGTCCTGGAATTTCAAACATCAAAGTGATTCAATTCATCATTCAAACGGAATAACCAGAAAGTATTGAGACAATGTCTGGAATGAATCGTACGTACGGTTTTCCCAAGCTTATTCTGACTTGAAATTTTTCTGAAATTTTTTATCAGCCTGGGTATGTTAAAACCACAAGAAAAAAGGAAACTTTTTTTTTTTTTTACTTTGAACTTGTTTGAGGATATTATGGTCTGTCATGTCTGAAGATTACTTGTTAGAACGACAAAAGGAACAAGAAAGGAAGTTAAAATTGAATTGAGTTGTTGTTTAGCTATGTTAAAACTTACAAAGCTGGGATTGGTCACTGGTTAGTTAAAAATGATTGCTTTTTTGTTCAACCACGGTTCAATCTTTAGGCTCCACGTTTCATTTTGACAGTTTTCATTGAAATGATTGCTATGATCAATAATATCTTTAGTAGCTTTTCAAGAGAAACGGATATTGTCTATTTTTTAATGATTTTATGTCAATCATTATATTCTAAATTTAAATATTTTTATTTTTAATTAGATTTTAAAAAAATAGAATAAAATATAAATATCATTACTTTTTAATAGTATAATATCACATCAGTCATTTTATCTTAAATTTTAATTTTTTATTTAAATTTAATTTTTTTAAATAAAAAAATTGATATCACATAAAGTTATTTAAAAGTAATACAAATAACATAATATTACTGTTTTATATTATCCTTTTCCGACTTTTCAAATGAAGGAAAACTAATTTTTATATATTCTAAAATCTCGAGTACGAAACATGAAAATCCGAAAAGACAACCTCAAAAAAAAAGAAGCAACAAGTTAAATTAATTAATTAATCTTTAAATAATGGGTTTTTTTTCTCCATGAGAGGGCCGCAATCTAACAGTGAAAAAAAAAGTTGAAAGCATTGGATTCAAAGTGAGAGAAATATGAAACTTTAGTAATTGATAATTGCAAAGAATTGTGAAACTGGGGGAGGGGTGATCATGAGAATTATGAAGAAGAAAGGGGGGATGATAATGATGAGTAGGAAGCAAAAGAAGAGGGGGTCCTATTAAAGTAATTAGTATATTAGTAGGGAGATAGATGGGTTAAAATGGGGCAGTGGGTTTGGTGGGTGGGTTGGGAAATGGAGATTCTCATTTGTTTGTTTATGAACCAGACAAGGACTTGCTGACAGAGGAGGGGTCTGTGATATGCACAATGATCAAAGGGTGATTGAAGCCCACAAGAGGCAAAAAGAGACAGCAAGTGGGCCATTCCCAAGTTTTTTTATTTCTTTGGGCGAGAGAGAGAGAGAGAGAGCCTGGCAAAATCTCTCATAACCCACAATAATGGAGTCTCAATGAATAGTTTTACTGATTTGACTATACAGTGCTTGCTGTTTTTCTGGGTGCTCTCACTCAACTTAAAATATCAATCAACCCCAAAGCTAAAGAAGCCATCACTAGATTTGCTTTTGTTGTTGTTGTTTGTTTACAGATTTGGCTTCTTCAATTCAATTCTCCGTATAAATATAGATATAGGTGAAGTGCATCACAAGATGGAGGTCAAATAATTTGGGAGTGGTGGACCCAAGGGGCATCAACGGGACGGAGAAGAGAAGAGAAATAGCCCCAGACAGAAAAATCTGTGGTGTTTTTTAAGCTGATATTGTATGTCCATGGACTGTCATTTTCTATGTCTATGATACAAAGAGGGTGTAGGCCGTAGGCCGTAGGCCACTGGTGCTGTCTAGTTAGTGAGGCTGAGCTAACTGCCTTTGTGTATGTCTGCACTGTCACGTGTGCCTGGAGTTGGTACCATGAGATGAAACCCGAATGGAATAGGTTCCCCTCCCCCACCAATACCCCCAAACCTATGAGATGGCAATAAGCATCTCTTGATTCTGTCTGATTTTTTAGGATATTTTTTTTGGTAAGAAAATGGTGATGGACTTCAACTCAGATTCAGAACTGCGCTGTTTTGATGCATGAATGAAGCTGTCCTATTATTACTACATCAACAGCCAGGTCATTCATTGTCCCTTTCTGATCGCCATAACATCGCTCATATAGTGGTCATAATTATAATCCTGAATACAGCTTTATTTGATGGCATTAACCTTTGTTTGGATATTAATAACATAGAGAGAAAGGCAGAAAAGAAGCCTTATTTAAGAGAGATTCCTAGCTGAAAAGAGCCGGGTTTGGCGGATCCTGTCCAGTGACCAAAAGCCAAAGCAATCAGCTGAGAGGTGGGGATCCAAAGCTTTTTTTCTCTCTTTTGTTCTTTTAACTCCCAACTATCACACAACAACAATGCCAATCTTAAAATCGTTTTGCTTTGAGTATCAAAGCAAGATTATATATATATATATATATACACACACGAAAAGGAAATCCCTGGGGCACTCACAAAAACAAAGAGAAAACCTATAGAAAATTGAAAAGAAGCTTCTTTAATTCATGCCATACATCTAAAAATGTCCCCATCTATATCTTCCCATTAACCCCCCTCCCTTTTTTTTTTTTCTCTTTTGCTCTCATTCACTCTTCGCTTTACTTAAAAGAAAGAGAAAACAAAGATGGTTTTATATAGATAGAATATGAGAAGGATTTAGGAAAATAGAGTATTTCAAAAATAAATTAAATTGCTAAGTCTAAACCCCAACACAACGATAATGTTTGAGAAGCCTATTGGCTTCCCTAAGACCACTGAAATAAGCTCCATGGGTTGTAGAATAGTGGGTTCTGTGTGTAGCCTCCCCAGCAAACAATATTTGAAGTGGATGGTGGTCTGAGTCAGTGCTCCCAAGCTTTGGTAAGGGTTCAGCCATTGTGTCTAAATCAGCACCGCTTGATCCAACAGCCACGTAGCTGTAAGATCCCAAGAATAATGGATCACTGCCCCATTTGCTCTTCAAAACCTTACCAAATCTCACTCCATTGTCATCACAGCTCTCCACATTCCCATTGCAGAATTCAGGGGAATTATACTTGTCTTCCTTGTGGTGTTTTGATACTGGTAATAAACCAGATACTGTTGCTGAAACTCCATTTATAATCTCTTCATCGCTAAGTGTTTCAAGCTCAAGTGCTTCTTTACCTGCAAACCAGGATAGGAGGACGCTTGAATTGTTATAAATAGGAGACAGTGAAGCTGTCCTCCTCATCCACCCTGGGATCTTTTCATGCCTTAACTCGGATTCTGGGGGATGGAAAACAATTTGCAAGGAAGGGAACTTCTCTTTATCATTGGCGGGTCGATTACCATTTGGACTCCATTGAAGGAACAGCTTGTTAACAACTCCATATCCAAGTCTTGATATAGCCTCTGTCTTGAAAGTAGGAAGGGGAGGATTGAACATACCCGAATCTTGACCAGTTCCAGATTTTAAGACCCCTAATGAAACTGTGACTATCACATGATCTGCTAACATAGAAGATCCATCACAAAACTCAATCTTCACTGGTCTGGAATCATAGCCATTTGGAACTTGTATTGATTTATGACCCTCAGGTTGCCATTCGATTCTTGTGACTTTGCGGCCTAATTGGATTACGCCAGGAGGAAGAACAGATGCAAGATGTTCAATTATGCTCAAATAGCCTTTAGAAATGGTGATTTCTTCACCAGGAAACATACGGTACTCGCTTTCTGCCTCGTAATCTAGATTGAACAGATCACCGGCAGAAGTATAAGTTCTCTGGGTGTTTTCATGCATAGCAAAAACGGCTTCTTCAAGCAATTTTCTGCTCCATTTACCATATCCGTTCAGCTCCTCACGGTCCTTGCAAGAATCCCAGTAAGCACCAAGGCCTCGTCTAAGAAACGCACCGACACTCTGGTTACCAAAGCCACCATTGCTCGTACAATCTTTCAAGGCTGCTTTAGCTGCAAAATTGTAGTAACAAGCATCTCCTCCGCTGCCTGCACTGTATTCAGTCAGCTTCCCTTGAGCGAAATCCATCAGGTTTTTGAAAAGGGTGGATATGGGGTCAACGATGGAGGCATTTAGCTCGAACCCACCTTCAGCAATAGTCTTTGGCTCACCCGAGAACCCATCCATACACTCCCATGGCTTATCAGACTCAAGCGCATGGATTTCCCGAGCAATTTGATGTACCGGGCTGCCTCCTATACCATGGATCCAAGTAGCACCCATCTCAATTCTGTCACCACAAAACTCCGAAGTGTTGATTCTGCCACCAATTCTATCACCACCTTCAACAACAACAAGCTCAAACAAATGGTCGGAGCCAGTGGAAGTATAGAGCTTGTTAGCTGCAGTAAGACCAGCCATCCCAGCTCCAATTATCACAATTCTTGGCTTCTTTCCCATTGTAGTTTCCACCTCAACTAGCAGCAGAAAAGATACAAAAGGAAACAACAATTTGAACAAGATTTGGACAAAAGAAAGAACACAGAGTGTGAGGAGTGAAAGAGTGAAGAAGAACTGTGAGGTTATATTGAGTTACTGATAAGGAATTTATAAGGGAGCTTATACTGTATACTGTATAATGTATTAAAGTCAGTGACTTTTTCTTTTAGATTTTCTCACATTATTTAATTTGTCTAATAAAGACAGGGCTCTACTTTTTATTGAACTCTACATGCTACAAATATAGATTATACCTTAAATGACCACTCACTCTTCAAATCCTCTCCTAGTCTTCCTCAATCACACTACTGTTTATATCTCACTATTTTTCACCCCTTGACTCTGCCATAATTTCAAGAATATTAGCAGTAGCATTAATTACTCTACATTATAAAATGAATAATATATGGAAGAGAGAGAGAGAGGAGATATTATGGGAGTTGTTGGAAAGGACAATAAAAGGTTGACAGTGCCTTTCACCAACCTCACATGTAAACTAGGGTTGAGAACGGCCCACCAACTGAGCCTAGTTCTTAAGCCCATAATTTAGTAATCATACACATGAAATAACAATTTATAATCACCCTTTCCTTACCTTTTTTTCTCCTCATATTCGTTTCTTAATACGATATATAAAAAGATTTTGGTAGTACAAATATTTATTACATAATTGATCGTGAAATATTCGATTCTTACATGAGCTTCTTCTGCCCTTCATTTCTGTCTGCATCCCAAAAGTTATATATCATTGGAGAATGATTCTTTATTGTAAGATTTAGGTAAAGATTTTCACAAAAACTAACTTAAATGAAGGTATAATAGGAAGAAAAGCATTGCTTATTTGATAATATTGTTGGTCATTCAACCTTTGTTTTAATCATGATTATTGAATTGATTAATTAAAAATCAATAATTTAATTAGTTTAGCCATAAATCTTTAATGTAAAGAAAATATATTTATTTTTAATATTAATAAATAAAGTTGAGTGAATTTAAGATTCGAATCTCAATCATAATTTAATTTTTATGTTGTTGTCTTTGAATACAAGTATACATAGAATGGACAAGTGGGACATCGATTAATGTTTGGAATCATACGGCGGATTTATAACAAGAAAACATCAGAGATCACTTAAAACAGTGAAGAGGATTATTATGAACAGATAGATGTTCGAAGTGGTGCCAAAGGCAAAAAATGTGACATGCCTTGCCTTGGAGTTATCCACTGATTTGAAGCCCTAGCCTTTTCAACTTTTATCTACTAATAATCCATTTCTTAAAAGAAAACAGTAAATAAATCTTTCATGGAAAAATTAAAGATTTTTCGATTTAGATAGAATTTGAGCTCTCTTCTCTTATCTTGTCATTTCTAGCTCGATCCAAACTTACGTTGTTTAAAACAAAGTACTAATGTAATTTTAAAATGCTTTTTATTAAGATCACTTGACTTTGACGTCTTCATCCCCCATCACTTTACTTCCTTTTATTCCACTAATCAGTATTTTCTTTTAACTTAATTACCATTTTAATTACATTATAAGGTTTAATTGTATTATAAGCTAGCTTTTGGATGCAACATTGTAATTTAAGAAAGAGAGTTCAGATTTATACTTTAGAGATAACATTGTAAAGAGAAACAACTACGAACTTTGAAATTGTGAATCATGTTTGGGGTTTGTAATTCGGGATAATCAAGGGTTAGTCATGGGCAGTGGAGTGGTGGTAAACAACCATGCGGCGGATGCTTTCTTGGCGGAAGCCTTAGCATGTCTCCAAGCATTGAATTTTTCGATAGAAATGAGTTTTCCGGGAGGTGATAATGGAGGGGGATTCAAGAACAATCGTAGTAAAGATCCAAAAAGGGACCTGAGATAGATCTGAGATTGGGACCTATATTGAGGAAATTAAAATGAAGGCCCTAATTTTCAATTCTATTTTTTTAGCACACAAATCAAGAATCAAATGCAGTTGCTCATAAGCTTGTACAAATAGGTTTCAACTGTGAAAGCCCTCAATTTTGGGTAGAGAACGTACCTGGAGAAGCGACGGACCTGGTAGAACGAGACCGACGGTGGATGTTTGATTCTAGTTCGTTTGCAGCGACGTATTAATCTATCAAAAGAACGAAATTTTGTAGAAAGGCAATTGGTGCTAAATTTTGTTATCAGGAAAAACTGAATAGGTTTTATCTATTGTGTTTTGAATCACCTTTCTGTTTTGATCAAGGCTCTTCATTTAATTTTCTTGTCTTTAAGAGTTATAACAAGAAGCCTTGATATTTTACTCAAAAGAAAAAAAAATATGAAACTTGAAAAGATTAATCTTCATGAATATATAAAACAAACCTGAAGAAATTACAAAATTTCAATGTACACATGAATGGAACAATAATCAAAGTATATCCTTATTTGGATTAGAATAAATCTAGATATGAGCTATACATGGTGAGGTTTAAATCAAAATAAATTTTGAATTGAGATTCCATTAAATCAGGATCGTATCTGTATAAAATAAATAAAAAATCTAAGATGTACCAAATATGTAAAAATCTTGAAATCTTTTGAGGGTTTGATATATTATTTTTTGTTTTGAATTTGGCCCAAGAGATGGAATTTGGCATAGTCTAATGATGTGAGATAAAGGAACCATGAAATCTTTTAAGAGGCAGTGAAGATAAACACTTTGAAGACAGTTTAATTGCCATGATAAATATCTATATTATTATTTAAGTATTTGAGTATTTGACTAAGTTAATATTATTTATTAATCAAATCTCAACTTTATTTTATTTTAATTATATTTTGATAATTTTTAAAAAAATATATAATTATCATTTTAACCAAAATCATGTTATTTTTAAAAAATAAATTTATTACCTAAATAACCTAATAAAAAAATGATACGTTCATTCTCCCTAATCTCTCATACCTTAATTTTAAAAAAAAGAACAAAATTAAATTGATGTTAAACATGAAAGTGTGTGGAGGTGTGGCTCAAACTTTGATTAAAGGTGGTGCGGATGGATATCTTAAGTATCAAATCTATTCTAAAATGCAAATAAAATAAAAATGATGATTAAAAAGGAGTTATAATTATTGTTAACATACCAAATTGTATGAAATGAGGATGCATGAGGATCAAAACTCAAAAACTTATAAGGTTATATAAAAACGATAATTACAGGAGGGCATGCATCTTAGTTGTTGGAAAGAACATGCATCGCTGTCAAGGCTTAAAACAAAGACAAGTCAAAATTGGTTGAGTTCTCCAATACATCCACATCGTCTCTGGTGACCAAAACTATTTTTAAAAAAATGGACCCAAAATCGTATGGTGGGCATAGCTTCACGTGCATTTGAAGGTGAAATCCCCAAAAAAACCCAGTGGGAAGTTAAAACTTTAAAAAACCATAGAAAAATAAATGTAATTTACTTTTGCAAAGAGAGTCTTCTTTTTTTGATTTGATGGGTAAAAAGCATTACAAAATTATTATTTCCAAATGGGTTTTGCTTTTTCTTTGTGCGTCTCATTTACATCATCTCTTCACTTTTCTTTTTCCTTTTTTTATCAAATGTAAATTACGTTTAGATTTGAGAATTTTTATCAATTTGTTTGTCCGACCAATCATTAAATTGGGTCATTATTTCTTTCTTTTAATTAAGAAATGTGATTAGGGTTAAAAGTCTTGTAAGTTGAAGCTTGAGAGTCATCTTGAGCCACCAACTGTCCCTAGTCTTTCTTAACTGCTAATCCATACTTCATTTCAGCTTCTTAAGATGAGATTACTCCCTGTGTCCGAATATCATATATTTGGAGTTGTAGTAAAAATATCTCTTTTATTTGATATTGAATAATTTAGTTCTTTTTAATAAAATCAAAATAAAAATTCTAAAAATTGGTCAATGATACATAAGTTTAATTGATAAAATAACAAATTTAGCTTTCAATGTTTTCATATTTTATCAAATTGGTCATGATTCTAAAAAAATCACTTGTAATATATATAAATTTTAGCTTCAAATGTATATAAATAGATAGAATGTGAAGTTTTGAGAACTAAAATTTATTATTATATCAATATAAATAATGTCAATTTGATGAAAAATATTAATATTGTCTTTTAAAATGAATAGGAATCAAATTGTTTGGATTTATTTTGGAAGAGGGAGGAAGTTTACATAAAAATTAGCTTTTCAAAGAGAAAAGATATGTATATACAAACAAACTGTAATGTGATGGATGAAATACTAAATAATTTTCTTCATTTTAATTACCAAATGAAGTGTATTTCCAATTTTCCATCACTCTTCATTCAATTTTCAACCATCACCATCAACCATCACCTTTTTTTTCCTATTATTTTGAGTTGAGGTTTTACAACTCTCTCCAACAGATATTTGAAGATGAACCGTTTTCAATCCTCTTGCTATGCCCTCACCATAGAGTTGTAAGGTCCATATTATATGAAATTGAGTTATCATCCTACCAAATCCCCATTTCCATACTTCTGGGGTATTATTCTAGATCTAAATTAATTTTATATAATAATAAAAAATTAAGTAAAATGAAAAGACACTTGGTTAATAGTTTTTTCCAATTAAGTAAATCATATATGCTTTTATATTTTGCTTATTCAGTCGTGATCATGACAGTTTAAGAAATTATATATTTGAAGTATTTCATTCCCCTGAAGGAAAACACTTTCAAAGTTCAGAAATAGTTCAACTAAAACCGGGCTTCTAATCGATTGATGTAATCATTTTCAAAATGTAACATCTAATATATTTGAAATTCAATTATCTATAAAATCCATGTTCTTTTTCCATTCCCAAACGCTGGATGAATCCCTGGATTTAATAGTAAGGTTGTTTGACAGTGTTCGTTGATTAGGTAAAGCAAAGGGTCTCTAAATCTACAATCACTACAAAGGAGCCTCAAAAGGCATAACATTAGGGCTACTCAACCTCTCTCATGCCTTTGTCGCGCACGAAATGACATGGGACTTGAATTTCTCCAGCTCAGCTAAAACCTCCTCTTCCGGCCTATAGATCAGATCACTCATGCGCCATATCTGCATCATTTCATTCACATTTTTATTCTTTCTTCAAATAAAACAAAACACTTTGAAGGAAATCACTAAATGGGGCGGTTTGGCTTTCAAAAAATCAATGTTAAAATGTGCCACAAGTCCCTCTACTTTTTGAAAATTAGGAATTTAGTCCCTATACTTCTATTTCGCGAAATTTAGCCCCTCTACTTTTCAGATTTCAAAATTCAAGTCCAACTAGCAACACTATTAAATTTGTTACTGTGACATTTTTTAAATAAAAAAAATACACTTGATAACCATATAATTAAAAAAATGACTTTGTCATTAACTTGAATTTAACAACAAAATTTAATAGTGTTAACAATTAGACCTGAATTTTGAAATCTAAATTCCATGAAATAGAAGTACAGGGACTAAATTCCTAATTTTTGAAAAGTACAGGGAGTTGTGACACATTTTAACCATAAATCAACCCCGACGATGATTCTAATCCCATGGCTACCGTGCTATGACTTACTTTTTCTTGAAATATCAGTATCTAACACCAATGTTCAATATAATTCAGGTATAGGGTATGGGAGATGGCCCTCCAAACACACAAAAAATCTAAAACATACCCATGTCAAACATATACCCACATCCAACACTTACACCCACCATAAGCGAACATGTTTTGCAGTATTGGCAGGCCATGAAATCTCCAGAACATTTTTATAAAACTTTCTTGCAACGGATGCATTGCTTTTGACTTACCTGTGTCCTATGCTTATATCAATCTTCACAATCACACTGCTTACTTGAACTGTTTTGACTTTCAAGGGAAGGAAAAGCATTGCATTACTGACGAAGAACATTTTACATGGGAAACTAGTAAATATACCTGCAATGTCCCTCCTCCACCAGTTGTATCACAGTCATCAGACACACTAACAACAGTCCATGGATCAGATGCATTCCAATGGAAGTCAACAACTTTGTCCCTATATCAAAATCAAAAGTTTGAAGAGGTTATGACATCAAATCAAACAAAATCCGAAGGTTGCATCATTTTCAACTTGGAAACATATATTAGGTAAGGCCAAATTCTGTGGAAAAACAATCAGGTATATCGTCTTTGACATGCAATACCAACTTCTTAGAAACCAGAACTTAGCCATGCATCAAGACTAAGTTTCATGACTCCTCAAATTAGCTAAAAAACACATCACCGTACCCAGGATGTTGGAGTATAAACCTCCTATCAGGTGGAACATTAAAATTTCTCATTAAGGACTCTTAAGAGCATCAAAACATAAGGTGTTAAAAGCTTTAATGCATACACAACTGTAAGAAATACATGTTTGTTTTTTTTAATAGTAAAAAATACATGTTGAATCAGCTAAATGCATGCAAGATCATTACAAAAACCGGTTTAATGGTGTGCAAATTTAAAAGGATAGAGATAACACTATAAGCAAATAAAAAGAATAAAGAAAAATATAAAATGTATATTGAGGATGAGACTAAGACATAGATGGCATGGTTCAAAAGAATAGTCCAAACATATGATATATCACAAACTGAAAAACAGTTACAAACCTGTGTCCAGCGTGCTGGAAAAACAGTCCCGCAGGAGCACTAGGAGATCTTGAAGCACGTTCCACCTTCTTGCCAACCTAGAACATGATGAGCAATTGAAACCAACCACTATATTACACGGTAGAAAGTACAGCTAGAACAAGCTAAATAAGCAAGCATGTTTTCACTGCCATCATTTTACAGATATATCTACTCCTACAAAGATATGAAGCACAGTTGTCAACTTACAAACCACGTCATCCTTTATTTGATGAGAGTTCAATTTCCTAAGTTAACAGTGAAAATCTAAAAATATTCCCAAACTGAAAACTGTCATGCAAACTTAAAAACGTAGCCAGCTAACAAATGCCCCATGTTCAACATATATGCCTGGCCTTGTGTCACATTTGTTACATCATGCAAAGGCAATTAACAGGAGAAGATCAAGTAATCACACCTTGTCATAGTCCCAAATGTTCAAGAGCCCATCCTCAGCAGAACTGCCAAATACAGATGACTTGTCTGGAGACCACTGGACCATGAGATTTATAAATTTGGTAAGAACAAATACATCATAACGTTAGAATCACATTTGGAAAAAATAGGAATTAAGAATGTTAAACGATCAGGTTTGACACCTGCACGCATAGAACAGCAGCTTTATGACCCTCAAACTTGTAAATGGGTGATCCAATTCCATTAGAAGTCAGATTTCTTCGATCAAACATACGTACAGTATGATCTGCAGACCTGAGAGATCAACAAAAGAAAATAAATAACATGTAGTACAAAACATGAAGCACCACCACACTCCTAGTGCATCAGAGTTTGATGCTAAAAATAAAGTGCAAAACTGAAAGGAACTTGGGATGGAGATATACCCAGTCAGGATAAGATTGTCATCATGGGGGTTCCAATCAACACAATGGAGATCAGCATTATGTGCCTTTTCAACCTGGGAAGAATAAACCAACAATTTAGCTTATCATCAGAAGCATCACTATATTAAAAATTAAAAATTAAAAATTACAAACAAGACAACATTAACAAGATGATAATAAAAAGCATGAGAAACATAAAGCTTTAGTTATTACACCTAGAGGAATTCATAAGTGGAGAAAGAAGCTAAAGGGCTGGCTTTGATATATCAAATGAAACCACTTTAAATGATATAGAGCAGACAATGGTCAACAATCAAGTCCCAGACAGGAGGGACAGCAACGTATAACTAGAATCAGAAAACAGCGAACAGAACTTTCAACAAGTTTCTGCAAAGGATTTGAAGGAGTGGCATTGTATTCCAGCTGAACCCATATATAAAAGGGGTGAAAAGCAGGTATGAAAAAGACAACTACAGGGGAAAAGGGAGAATCAAGCAGTTATTATTACTACTATTAGAGATGCAAATATTAATAGGAAAATTACCTTGACAGTGGGGCCAGTGCCAACTCGTGCATCCCATAGTATGAGGCAGGAATCATCACCTACACTACAGAACTCTTGTGCACTACAGAACATATAAGAGACGTCTCAGATTTTAGGGCCATAGATCATCAAAAGTATCAACTCAAAAGGCAAGACTACAGTGGAAAACAAACCACTGAAAAAATCCATTTAAATAAACTTACTTTTACAAGAAAAAATTATGAACTTGATAAGCATATACAATAAAGAATTACATGACTTAGATTTTATAATAGAGAAAGAAGCTACCTTGATGGACAGAATGTGACATCTTCAACTGTATCCTCATGCCCACAGAAGACACCACGAGGACCTAAAGAAGGCCCATCAGCAGCTTTGTCATTACCTTCCCCAGGCTTGTTTTGTTTGATGATTGATCCGCCAGATCCAGGAGATTTAGTAGGGTCCGTAGCCGTTGTTGTTATGTGGTCCTGGATGCTCCACAAAACCACTGATTTGTCCTTCCCTGTCATAAAAGTTCCCGTCACTATGAAGAAATGCCAATCACATAAAACGAAATTCACTTTTTTTGAGCCAGTTTTAAAAAACCCAAATCATCCGTTTCAGGACTCAAAATAATGAGGAGAAAGGGCATATTTAGCTCTCAAACTAAATAACTTGAGTAATGATGAAGTCACATCATCTTATATGGACATATAGATCATGATTTCCATGAGAGTTCAGTACTAAACACATTAATAATAGCATTAATCCTAGGCAAGCAAGTTAATTGAAAGATGAAACTTCACAACCTCCAGAGAGCACATAAGGCTCAGTTGGACACATTGCAAGAGCAAATTCAGCATTATCTTGATGCCCAGTCAAAATCTGCCGAAAAGAAAAAACAAGTCAGCAGTGAAAAGGGTTTATTCACCTCCATCCCTCTGTTCTGCCCCATACATAAGTACACACAAGTAGAACACAGATAACGTTTAGTAGAACTGAATTCTTGAAACAAACTTACCAGATCTGGGCGAGAATGGGTTGCTCCAAGAACTGCATGGCGGTTGGGTTGAGCCTCAACATCCCAGATAAGAACCTAAAATTAATGAAGTCGCGTGTCAACCAGACTTTTAACATCTATCCTCAAAAGAAAACCAGAAAGAAATATGGACTCCAAATAATTTAATAAAACAGAAATAAAAAGAGTGTTACATCAGGACTATCAGTGTGAGTTGCCACAATCCTAGAGCTCTGTGGAAGTTCCCTGATTCTGTTGACCTGCAAGATAATATTTGGCCATCTCAAAAAAATAAACTATATCAACAAGAAAAACAAAGAAAACAGGTAAAATGGGTATTATAAGAATTTGATGTTATACATGCAAAACAGGGAATTTAATCAAGCAGAAAATCTTTTTCTCACAGATGTCATTCATCAGAAGCATAACTTATATTTTAATGCACCAACTCAAAAAGAAGAGTTAAATTGTGAAATCTAATACTATATCACTTTACAGAAAGATAGCTGAGTTCCAACAAAATGGTCAGTGGATGGATATGTCATCACACAACTATAAATGAAGTCATAAACATGTCTTTTCTGGAACGACAAGATTCATACTTCTCCAGGATGTATGATGGTTTTGTACTTCTTCACAAATGGTGAGCGTGCTTCTTCATTAAACTGAAAAAACATGAAGCAACCATGTAAATAATGAGAAGAAAGCTACTTGCACCAGTATTTTAAGTGCATAACAAGGAAAAGAATCCCTTGAAGATGAGGTACCTGAGATATGTGCTCAGCAGCAGCAACCCTAGGCTTGACAACTTCACAATTAGCAATCACAAGAGTATTCGGAACACTACCATCAGTCTGTCATTATAACATAAAACAATAACCAAAAGATAACATGTCAAAATAGATGACAATAAAAATATGTCCCATGAAAAATTGATATTAATAAAATAATTCAACCACAAACTCATCATATGCTTCATCATTGTTCTACCAAGCTTTCTTTCAAATTCCATTTGCTCAAAGAGTTCTTACATGTTGCATCTCTTTGCTTTAACCAGCAACAGAAAAATAGAGACTCCTTTCATTCAGTTCATAATTTCTATCCAAGCTTGTTAAAGCACTCAAAAAAGATGCATATAAATATATATATATATTCTGAGAAGGAAAATACTTGCCTGTTCAGAGAGGTAGAGACGCTGCCGATTCTTGTAAGTAGCTTGCTCAAGCTGTGGTCCCCAGCTGTCCAAGACCAAATTAAGCTATCATCAAGGAAAACGAAAGGAAAAAAAAGGATGAACTTGCAACAATCTAACATAAATTGAAGCAAAAAATAATAATAATAATAATAAGGTTCGGTGCTCGTTCCTCAACAACAAGAAACGATTAATCCCAGCCATCTAACAATTAAAAAAAACGATAAATAAAATAAATACGGAATTCAAAAAATGAAAGCAGATCATCAGCTCAGCAGAAGCACACTAGGGTTCAGCATAAGAAAATGAAGATCTTTAGAATCAATCATAATAACTCAATTAAACCTAAAATGAAAAAGGAAATATTATTTTAGCTACAGAACCCTAAACCCAGTATTTTATAACGAAAATACCAAAGAAACCCTAAAACCCTAAAATGGTCCTGGGTGTACCGGCAAGAAAGAGAAGGCCAAACGAGATTGTGATTAGCAAGCCAGTCATAAAGAACAGGAACCAAAGACTTCCACTGAGTGTACTTCTCATCAACGCTAGGTTGGTGAGCTTTCTTTCCTTCTTTCATTTTACTAGCACTTTGTTGTTGCTGCTGTTCTTTCTCTTCCTTTGGCTTTGGTTTTCGACCTCTCTTCTTAGGACCTTGTTGCTGCTGTTGTTGGGGTTGAGGAGACTCCATTTTTTTAGATTGGGAGTTCTGCTGATACTTTTAAAAAAGAAAAAGGAAGAAGAGAAAAAAATTACAGCAAATGTTTTCCAGGGACCCGCCACTGGTACTGTAAAGGGGATCGGAAGAGTGACAAAAACAAAATATAGGTAAAACTGGTTGAGTGAGGCATGAGGGTTTCGTTGAACCACGCCTTCGCTCTTTAGAAATGGAGTGAGGATCACGCGCCAGGAGACGTTACTGTGATGCTGAGCATCTTATGGACGTGAAATTCACTGCCATTTATATTTAGCACTGGTCAGATTGGCTTTCCAACGTTTTAGCTGAGATATCGGGAACTCAACAGTATGTAAGACCGGCCAATGTCTCGAAGTGGCTTTACATTTGGTAAATGATGGGTGCTCGTCAGCCTGCCTGAAATTTCGTTCGCTGTAATAAAATATTATTATTTTACAAAATAAAGTTGTAATAAAATTGAATAAATATAATAATAATTTAATTAGATGAATATGATAAAATTATAATAGTATTGTTGTGTAACTTGTGTTTGATTCAAAAGAATTAATGTGATAAAAATATGAGGAAAATGTTCAAATAACAAATATAACCTTCAATATTTTTTTTAAATGAAAATTTCTCAAATCTCCCATATCTTGACATACATTGTTTTTTTAATTTTTACTTTTTATTTTTGTAAAATATAAAAAAATGTAAAAATAATCAAATGACAAAATTTTCATGAATTCAATATATTACAGATTATGAGAACGAAATAGGAAAACTGGTGACCCAAGAAGCAAAGAAAGGAAAAAAGATGAGACCTTTAGTCATTGGTTAACAATGACAAAGCTTGGTTGTTCACTTCTTTGGCCTTCAAAATGAAAAACCGATTCTTCAACTAAATAGGAAACAATTAAAAAAAATTCAAACATAATTGCCAATTAAGAAATAAGAAATGACAACGGAAAGGAAATTAGTATGAAGGATTTCGTTTGGACAATGTTTACAAACAGAAACCAAGATGCTGGTGGAACATAAACAATGGTTAAACGACTTCGGCGAAGAGATAAAATGCTAGAGACAAATCAAGATATAAGTACCCAATAATGGAGGGAGCTTTCTTCTTCGATTTTGTTTCTCTGTAATAAGAACAACCCATAATTGATGTGGAACAAAAATGCTGCATCATGGCAACAGTTCAGGCTTTAAATTTCTGTTGGTAAAAACGATGTGTTTTGCCTTTAGTTAAATGGTGCGTAGGAAGAAGTTTAAACGCGTCGTTTTGAGTCAAGTCTGTTAAGTGAAACGATGCAGATTATTGGTAGCAATTTTGACAGCTGCCATTCTGTTATTTGGTCCATTACTCGTCCCTATTTGAGCACCAATCAGGCCTCAAAGGATGGTTATGAAACGACCGACATGAATTTCTAATCCTTCACTCATCTTTCACTCCTGAAATTCTACTGCTCTTTCTTCTATCTCTTCAAATCCCTATCTTCTTCCTTGATTCTTATCATTCTTCAAGAGATTGGAGGAAATGATGAACAAAGGTGGGAGTAGATTTTGGATTAAAAAAAATGAGAAAGTAATTACGAAATGCATTGAATAAACAATTCAAAACCCGATCCTCTGAATGGCTATGCAGAGCCCGCATGGAATAATTTATTCCAAAGTCAAATTTCAACCAAACAAATGCACCGCTGTTCAAAACTAAAGATTCGTTTGGATGGGCGATTGACTGCGGTGCGGTGCGTTTAACTTACTTTTTGTCTCAAGCTACAGTATCGCTACAGTATCTAATCTCACCGCCACCGTTGTTTTTACACTAACCGCAGCTAAACGCACCGCCCATCCAAACTCACCCTAAATAAGCCCTGATTCATATGAACCAAACATAACGTAAATAGTTTTGTCAATCTTCCTCCGATTAGCTTTAGGCACCTTTATAGTTTGTACTGTGTTATTTTTTTGTTTTATTTTGTTTTCTTATTAAGGTTTAATATTGAAAGCATTTCGGCACCTATTGGTTGATATCTGATACCATGAAGCACACAAATCCAAGGATTTGTGCACGATCTTCGGATCAAACTATTGTTTGAGTCGATCTGGAATGAGGTTACTGCAAGTTGAACCAGTGTGCAACTTAAACAATGTGATGCAACTACGACTCCTATAAATTTGGGCATGCACCAAGAAAACCCAAGAGATATCAAAATATTCTCATAGAAGCACTCTTTATCTGATTAATAACAAAAAAGAAAAAGTCTATAGGTAACAAGGTCGAAGCCATGATCCTCCATTCAACACCATTCTGCTCAGCAAATTTTTAAAATGGTTGAAAAAATATATGAAAATCAGACATAAACGCCGGCTGATAGTAGCAAAAACAGTGACCCGAATCCCTGCAAGGACATCCAAAATCAAGCATCAGCCATGCACAAAAAAAAACTAGATGAATTAATGAGAAATCCAACCACAATAGATAGAAAAAGATATTACCAGGAAGACAGATGCCACTCCCCCAGTTGTGAGCTCCTTTGCAAGACTGCGATTTCGTTTGGAAGAAGTTGCTTCGTAGCTGCATATTTTGAGCAAAAAGAAAATTTCAATGAGAATTTAACTTAAAAGTTTTTAAAATCATTAAGCAGCAGTATACACAAATTTAAGGCTTTTTCGAGAAAACAAATAAAATGCAAGGAAGCTAATGATAATTGAAATGTACCATTCCTACAATTTAGTGAAGATAGAGCTCTAAGATCTAACTCGATCCAATGATTTCAAATTCTTTACTCTCCAGCGAAAAATAAAATTTTGACTCGAGTAAGTTTTAAGGTAACATTAGTACAGTGAAATGAGGACTCTAATTACTAACCGTAACATCCAACCCAAATGAAATTGTGTAGTTAAAAGGATACAACACACACAAAGCAATTCTAAAGCAAAACCAAGCGCAAGCAGATTTAATCAGTACGATTCAATGAAATGAGGACTCTAAGTACTAACTATAAGATCCAACCCAAATGAAATTGCGCAGTCACAAAATGCCAACATCCTCTAAAACCAAGAAAATAAAGAAACTAAATTAGTAAAATCAACAAAAGCATGGTGAACAATGAAAGCTTTACTATAACAAACTAGATCAGCTCAGATATAGTTTTAGTCATGCAAAAAGTTGGTGTATAATTCTAGGCCTTGGAGTATAAAAATTCAAACTTGAAAATACCACAATCAAATCAGGGAAACCAGATACTCATTGAGACAAGTATTTCAGAAACCCAAAAGGACCCAAAGCAAACATGGAATGCTAGGCTCGAATTGATAATTCATTAATCCTACAAATCAAATGTAAATAAAAGTGAAATGTAGTACTCCACCCGACGGGAAATGACAATTGTATTCTATCCTCCTATTTAAGGGTTGGGGAGGGGTTCTAAGCATTGTATCAAAAAATTGAAAAAACTTCCAGAGGTCTCATCAATCTATGAACATATCAATTATAATTTATACATAAAAATCCAGATCTAGTCATAAAATTTTCAAAACATATAGGGAAAACCCGAAAATTAAGTCCCAAAATTAATCTAATAAGGAAAACAAAAATGAAATTTGTTATAGTAAAAGAGCGAATAAATGTTGCGACAGAGAACAGATGAAGGTTTTTACATGAAGAAGGAAGCAGTGAGGACAAGACCAATGGCGAGCATGAAGACGGCTAGGGTTGGATACCACGCATCAGGCACGGGACTAGTTATTGCTTTTGCAGGAGGTGCCTGAGAAAAAAAAACATAAATCAAACTCAAAGAAACAATTGAAAACCCTAGAAGTGCTTTGATTTTATTTAAGAGGGGTTTACCATGGCGATCTTTGTCTCTTCGCTTCGAGTTCTGGAATTTAATCGAATAAGAGTAAAAATAATGAGCGACTAAGAGGTTTCTGAGTTTTATTAGACTATGAAGCCTGCAAGTCTTCGCTTGCATTGAAACTTAGAATTCCCTACATCGCGGCGCATCAAATGTTATGTTCTCGTTCCTGGCGTGTTTTGCGTCGTTGATCTGATGATATATATTTTTTTAAGTTTTATAATAATAAAAAAGGGTAAATTATAAAAATAGTCACCCAACTATAAAAAATTATTTTAGGCACCTAAAATAAAAAAGTTTATAATTTAAGCAACCACGTTATATAGTTAAGTCACTTTAGCCATTATTGTTAAAATCACAAATAACAAGTTGATGTGACAGTTAAAAAATCAGTATAATAACAAATTTAGCCTACAATTTTTACATATTATATCAATTTAATCATAATTTTAAAAATTAACTCTTAAAATTTACAAATAATCTCAATTTGATCCTAATTCTAAAACAAAATATATAAAAAAACAAAAATATTTTCAAATATTTAAAAAATAGAAAAAAATATTGGTGAAAATAAATAATATATAAAAATTAAAATATTGTTGACAATAAATTATTATTTAGTGCATTATATTTTTTAAATAAAAATTAATTTAAAAAATTAAATATGGACAAGTCGAGTTAAACTCAAGTTTACATTTCTTAATTTGGGTCAAACTTAAAAAAAAAAAAATTAATTTTTCAAGTCGGGCCAAACTTGAAAATAAATATAAATACCTTGCATAAACTTGGCCCATCTAGGAGCACCTCTAAAAATCACTTAAAAGAAAATTGTAGTGGAGATTGAAGGAAATTCACATTGTTGGACAAAAGGTCGTACAATGGTAGCAATGAGGTTAAGGAAAGAGTGAGCAAGACAAAGGGGTGAGAGTTGAGTAACCCAGGTGAGAAAATGAGCGAGTATGCGCGTTTTGAGGTAAGAGAAGGCTTAAATAAGTTGATCTATGTAGCAACACTAGACTGACTAGTTTATTATTTATAAGCTTCTTATCAAGTAGGTGACTGAAGTTGTAAGATATATAGGTGACAAACAATAATTATCCCATCGAAGTGATTTACCAAGTTCTGCCGAAACAGTGTTTGTGACGGAGATGACATGTCTCTTTGGAGGAGGTAGTTCGTTGGTGGCAAAGGATGTCAATGTTCTCGCAATTTAATGCTAAAATAGATGAAGAAACTCGACTTCCAACAAATAAAATCATGATTTAACACTTAGCATAAAACTTTTTGACATTTAGCTCTGACTGTCCAGCTCTGGAATCAAGGATTTCACTAGTTTTAGAAAGATACTATAAAGTTATTATGCTAACCATCTGTTAATATTAAATAAAAATAAATTATTAATATTTACTAATACATACCTACATATGTCAATATCATAGTTTGATAACCCTCACCCCAAAGAAATTAAGTTAGATATTATTGGTTATGATCCTCAAGCCAACTTTGGTAATAAAAAAACCTGAAATGTAACTTACACAAAAAAACATGTTTCCAAACATTCAAAACAGCAATGGCCAGTGTATGCAGTTTCCATTAGCCTCTTCTATTACAATCTCCTTTTTTTTTTTTTCTTTTTTGTTTTTTTTAAGGTCCCTTCTATTACATTCTTATTAAGAACATGGCTAAAATTAGCTTGAAATTTTACTCGGCATGAACAGTAGCTGGGAACACTAGTCTTGCCGTAAAGTTTCCTTTAAATAATTCAAAACCACTGATGCTAATTCAGTTTGATATGAAGTATAATTATGATTGGCACCTTCTACGATGTGTAACTTGTGGTTCGGTATGATCTTGGCGAACTCCAAGGCATCTCCGACAGGGATTATTTCATCGGCAGATCCATGGACCGTCAACACCCTGCATATAATCACTTGATGATTTTTATTTTTTTTTCAAGAAAGTCTAATACAGATGAATATGATTCAGTCTGACCTGCATTCTCTGGGGATTTTAAGACATACTTCGTGCATGTCTAAACTTAAGCGCTCCATCAAACTTTCCTTAGTCACACGATACTCAACACCTGCAGACAAAATCTCAAATACTCGATCAATGTGAAACGAATCTGTAATTGACTAATCAAAGCAAAAGGGTGGAAGCCACTCTATTAGTCGTTGATGAGGCAATATAAGTGCACTATATGTTAGAAAGGTGGAACTCACTCGAGCAAAGGAAGAAAAGATTTCCGTTGGAAAACAACAGTGAGGAATGGGGAACTCTTCGAGCAAAAAAACTGTTACCTTTCTTATTCTTAATATCAACAAATCCATCCTGAATTCTGTCCATAAAGTCTTTCCCAAAGCGTTCTTCAATGCCTTTCTTCAGATCATAGCGGCCAGAGACGTTGACGACAGTGTGGATATCATGATACTTAGAGGCATAGAGAAGCACAACATCGCCTCCTGCATTCATCTTATTTTAGTTATACGGAACTTGCAAGAGTGTATATATGAAAATTCATTAGTCAAATATTGACTCGAACATTGTAAATAGGTTGCTAATTAAATCTTAAGCCTCATTAATCTAACACGGAAAGAACATGCACTTCATCATATATAAGACAGCTCCTCCAAGACTCGGCATTCTTTTTCTCTATCCGGGTGTGAGTTCAACAATCAATGAGCAAAACACCTAGGCAATCCACTCACCTTTGCTATGCCCAAGAATCGCACATACTATGCGGTTTGCCTCGCAAAAGTGCTGGATAACGGAATGCAAATCATCGGCTTCTTTCGAGTAGTTACCAAACTCAAATGACCCTTCACTTTCTCTGAAATGGGGAAAGTCACAAGTAATTATGTGAAAAGCAGCAAAATTATGTAAATAGTCAGGACTCCGAAGAATGACATAGGAAAAAGTTAGGCCACTGGACAATCGACTCGAAGCATACTTGGAAATCATATTCTCAAAAGTACGTACATATCCAGTAATTCTAGTTCTGCAAGTACAGTAAATAAATGTGCAACTGACTCATCAACAAAATGGTAAACTAAAGTCCAAGAAAATCATCCCTTCCATTATATAAGTTATGGTACCCTATCTAAGTGATTCGGATTAGAGTGTGAGTGTATAGGACACGGGTATATTCGATTTTTCCAAGTTTTTTCATGTATTTATCCAACTTACCCGTTTCCAGCAAAGTCAAAACGAAAGGCACTGATTCCTTCTTTCTCTAAAGCAACAGCAAGGTTGACCATAGTACGATCAGCCTGTAGCACAAGCAGGTTTTATGAATGGGACTTTGAACCCCAAAATATGAGTGCTGCTACATACAGAGATATCAAAATTTCAACAATAATTAAACATATAAAGCTTATTTGTTCTTAATTGATATGATCTTCCCAACACTTGATTAAAGTCAAAACACAGAAATATGAAAAAGTTTGAGCAAGAATATACCAACCTTGGTGGATCTGAAACCATGGCATAAGATCACAATTTCTTTAGACCCAGTTTCGTGTAACAATCCAACAAGCTTTTCTCCATGCTTGTTTGGAATTATAACTCTCTGCTGCTCAATCACTGAAAATATAACGAAAAGGGTCAATCCCCAATAATCGATTAACTTTAAAAAAAAAAAAAAGAGTTCAAGGTGACCTGGATTTTGAGAAGAGTGAGAGTGAGTCATCCTCAAGCTTAAGGTTGTTGCTGGTGTGATAGAGTAACGGACCTGGTGAAGAGGGAATTTAAAAGAGAGAGTTTGAGAATTTGACAAATTGAAGGTAAATGAGAGAAAATTATAAGCAAGAGTTTCCATATGTTTTACTCGTTCACTGTAGTGGTAACAAGCCAGGACAAGGCATTGAAAGATCCCTCCTATGCTATTATTGTGGATGTGATGAACTTGGGTTCTAAACTCCATTAAAACCTTACAAAATCTAGACCCTAAACTTAGCCTTAGACTGGCTGTGGGTTAAGGTAAATAGAGGCCCCATAAGCTTGGGTCTGAAACCTTTGATATTTGGTAGTATACGATCGAATCACGTTCAAATAGGTAGTTTGCTAGGGGGGTAAATAAAGGAGGTCAATCAAAAAAGGCTGCAAATAATTACAAAACACACATTCTACTATAAAGCCCCTGGGCCCTGGCCCTGGGTGATGTATTAAATAAGATCGGCCCGTATTACAAGCAATTGATAATCCATAGTAATTTCAAAAGAAAAAAACACAATCCATATTAAATTACTAAATTGTCCATAATTCAGCTTGTTCGATTGTAAGTTGTAACATAGAATAAAGTGATATTTTAAATTATTTTAGAGTAGATTTATCTTTTGAAAGATGCCCATTAAAGTATGTTACTCTCTTGTTTTTTTATTACATAAACAAGCTTTGAAGTTGTAATCATCTCTTATATAAAACAACTTAGTTGAACATTAGATATGAATATGGTAATATAAGAGTCTAATTTATATTCATCAATACTAGTTCATACCTTATAATTTTTTATTGAATACTAATTTCTTATTTAATAAATTGTTCATTTGATAAAAGAAATATTTTTTTCTTTGATTAAATTATTATATTGTCAATAATGTCACTTTGATTATTAAAAAAAAATAGTAAGGTCATTTTGAGTGTTTTATATTTATATATATATATATATATATGAAACACAAATATTTAAGAAAAACAATGATTTAAAACATATGCTATAATCAATAAAAATCAAATCATCTTGGTTGTTTTAGTATCAATTCACAGTGATAATTTATAAAATTATATACTAATTAATAGCCAAAAAATTAATAGAATATTAAATTGAATTTATTATAATGAAATAAAACTGAAAATAAATATTTAATAAAAATGAAATAAAATTATAATAATATAAAATAAGTATAACATTAAATTGATTGGATAAAATAAAATAAAAAGATAATCATATTACATTATTTGGTTGAATAGAATTAAAAATTAATAATGTGATGATACATTTGTTAATATTTAAAAATTTTAAACTACCAATTTCTAGGGACCCCCACGTACCGTCAATCGTCATGCACCAAAATTCATTTCTTTAAACTTCGTCATCTTCCTTTTCTTTCTAAATCGCACCTTCAATTTCAACTAGTCAAATTGTTTCAGTATGTCTCTTCTATTTGTCTCTAATAAACAAATTGCTCTGAAGAGAAAAATAGTCTCCAAACTTTTCTTTTTTTTTTCTTGTTATGGTCTAAATTCTGAATAGTTGATGTTTATATATTAAGGATATGCTTAATATTACTTTTAAGAAATACTTTTAGGATAAAAAATATATTTGAAATAAAAATATTCTTAAATAAACTATTTTTTTTTAAAGTATTTTTCTCAAATAAAAAAATTAACCCAAAAGTTTTTTTTTTTTGAGAAGCTTAAAAGGACACAATAGGAGTATTTTTAAAATGGGCAGCTTCTCAAAAAAAATATTTTGTTAACATCCATAGAGGACTTAAAAGGAAATCAACGGGTTTTTTACACTAATAATATAAAAAATAAAATAAAATGCTAAAATAGGTTGTTTCAAATATTAAGTATCAAAATGATACATTTGACTTGGTGGAGGATGGTGCATAAGCAGCACCACCCTCAATTTCTGACCCAAAAAAAAATGATTTAAAAGATTTAGTGACCTGTTATGTAATTTGTCTACTTATGAATGGCTGCGGAAAAGGAAGGGAAAAGGTGCCGCCTGGCAGTATGGCGACACCAAACTTTAAATTTGGATAATTTCCTTGTAAGCCCTCCTTATTAATTATTTTATTTTTATTCCCCTTCAACTCACAATATTGTGTTTAAACAAACCATTAACCTATTTTTACAGTTAAATAAGCCCTTTACTTATGGTTTTTACTCATAAAAAGCCCTATATTTTAATATTAAAGTAAATATATTTTACCCAAAGTAAAGCTATTTAAAAATATATAAACTAATTCACATCTTATGTTGATGTAAATTTGATGAGAATAATTTATTAAATAATAAAATAAAAATTTTAAATTTCTTGAGAGTGCTTGTATACATGATATTCTTAACTACTCTTTTGAAATTTTTGATTACCTTTTTAGATTTTATGTTGATGTTAAAGTGTATAATTTTTTATTGCATCAACAAAAAATTAAGATAAGAGCTTGAAATTCAAAATATATATATTTACTTTAATATTAAAATAGACTTTTATGAGTAAAAACCATAAGTCAATGGCTTATTTAACTACAAAAATAGATTATAGTTTGTTTAAACATAATATAGTGAGATGAAAAGGAATAAAAAGAAAATAATAAATAAAGAGTACTTACAAGTCAATTATCCAAATTTAAAGTTTAGTGCTGCCACACTGCGCGGCGACACCCTTACCCTTCCTTTTCAGCAACCATTCAAAAATGAAAAAATTGAAAACAGGTCCCTAAATCTTTTAAATCATTTTTTTTACTGTTTTGGGTCAAAAATTGAGGGTTTGTTCCGCCTAAGCACCACCCTCCACCAAGTCAAATGTATCATTTTGGTACTTAATCTTTAAAACTGTAACGCCTCTAACCCGAATCCATCACCGAAATAGAGTTACGGAGTATTACCGGAGTTACCGATTTATTTATCAGATATTTTATTTCATCTAACGTTCATATTTGGAACTAATTAAAATCAAACATATTGTCCCTTAAACGTACTTATTTTTCTCAACATGTTTTACTTGAATTTATTACTCGTCTCAATATACTTAATTTCTTTGTATCAACGTATCAAAGATAATCACATATTTACATGTCATGATAAATATCATTCTTTTGTCATTTATTCATAAACATAAATCAGGTAATTCATTATATCGATATTTTAGGCATTTAAAAATACAATTCAAGTTACACTAACTTACCTCGTTGCTTGTTCATGTTTATAATTTCATTAATCCAATATCTTTTTTTTTTTTCACGTTCAAGTCTCGTATTTAGTCATCCGGATCTTTATAAATAATTTTGATTTTCTTTTTCATTTATTTCATGTTCTAATACATTCAATTAATACTCTAAACAAAATTACCATTTTACCTCTAAACTTTTAATTAATGACGATTTCATTCTTAGGCTAAAAATAAATAAAATTCTTGCAATTTAATCCTGATTTCCAGCCGCTATTCTCATACAAATTGATAACAACCCATGAATTCTATAAAATATCAGAATTTTTCATAATTTCAACACTTTTCAATTTAATCCTTAAAACATGTTTTTCCCCGATCTTGAAATAAATTAATAATTTCATTCAATTTTGCAATTTTAAATAATAAAATAATCCATTTTATGCAAATTGGTCATTTCTAATATTTTTACAAAATTACCCATAAAGTTTTACATTTATTCAATTTAGTCCCTGAGCCTAAAACATGCAAATTAGCCATGCTAGCTGAATATTCATACATATTTTCCTCATCCTCCTCTCCATTCCACATCCTTAATTTATATAACATGCTACAAGTAACATTATCAATAATTTCACTATTTACTTATATGTATATTCAAAACTGTCCATTTGCGTCATAGTAACTAAATTATTTATATCTTGAGCTAAAGAACTCGAAATTAAGATCCGCTAATTTTCCATGAAACTAGACTTACGTATATTCTTACCATAAAATTTTCAGAATTTTTGGTTTAACCAATAAGTATAGTTTATTCTGCTGTCTAACAGTTCCGACCCTTCTTTACTAAAAATTAATTATCTCATTATACAGGATTCAGACGATGTTATCATTTGTTTCTATTGAAAATATAATCATCCAGGATTTTAAACATATAACTTTAAGAACCTAATTATTTTTTTCTAATTTTTAATGATTTTCCAAAGTCAGAACAGGGGAACCCGAAATCATTCTGACCTTGTCTCACAAAATTTATTATATCTCATGATTCACAATTCCATTGCTTACACGGTTTCTTCTATAAGAAACTAGACTTAATAATATTTAATTTAATATTTTATTCATTATCTGATTCAATTTTTACAATTTTTGGTGATTTTTGAAATTTAAATTACTGCTGCTGTCTAAAATTGTTTTAGTGCAAAATGTTAATTATTAAGTTTATAACACCCTTATTTCCTTTCTCTACAATATTTTCCACCACTTTCTCTTATTTCGCTTCACTAATATATCAAGAACATAAAACCATATATAAGAAAACTCTACTTTAGCTTAATTTCCATACTTTTTCAATAATATCAAACTTAAAAATACATGGAAATCTTAATGTTCTTTCCTTGTCTTATTGTTTCCAATCTTTTAACTTAATTTTCTCTCTCCTCCAGCTTATATTTATTGAATCTAACTTGATATTCTAGCTTCCCATAGTCTCCTTATTATTTTTCTCTCTTAGTAACCATGAAAATTCTTTTGATTTGTAGGTGAAAATGGTGAATGGTGTGTTGTTTTTTTTCACACACACACACACACACATATATATAGACTAAATAAAATAATAAAATATCTTATTAAAATATTAAATAAATAATAATTATCTAATAAAATATCACCAACATCATCATTACTTTCTAGATTTCTCTCTCTTCCAATTGACCATTTTGCCCTTTGTGATCTTTTAAAATTCAATTATTGAGTTATCACTTAATTTGGTAAAATTGTAATTTAGTCCCTCATAATTCTTCACCTATTCAATTTGGTCCTAATTCATAAATTTTCTTGGTTTCTAGATCATTCCACCCTTAAAATATTTTCACTATTAGTCCTTCAACTTTTCATATTTACACTTTAATCCCTCAAATTTTGAGTATTTACTTTTACAATTTATTCCTTTCTTGAATCAATATGTCATAATATACTTCCCAATGACATAACTCAATTTTCCACTTCTTGTCACTTTATTTTCTTATTTTACTATATTAAGGATAATATCTTACTATAGAAATTTCCAAGGTGTTAGAAAAACAACCTATTTTAATATTTTATTTTATTTTTTATATTATTAGGGCAAAAAACCCGAAATCAACGCATTCACATTCATGAAATATAAATGTCCGCTATCATGCATGCCTATTGTAATGACCCAAAATTCACGGGTACCGGAAAAGTGAGTTATAGGACTTCCGCCTTAGTGAAATAAGTTCGAAAATACTTATTAGAAATATTTATGAGTTTAGTAGCGTGTCTAATTAGGTTTTAATTAAGTGAATTTAGCTTAATTTAGAGAAATTAGTAAAAAGAACTAAATTGAATAAGGGGTAAAAGTTTAATTCTAAAATAATAGAAAATAAAAAGGATTAAAATGGTAATTAAACCATTTACAAAAGATCAGGCGCCATATGCATTAAAAAAAATCTAAGATTTTATTATTATTATTAATTATTAGTATGGTTTTATATTATTATTATTATTATTTTATATTAAGTTAAAGATATTTATTAATTAAATAATTAATTTATGAGATTTTTGTTTGACAAACAAATTGAATAATGAAAATTGTAATAAAAATATTGGTACATTTGTAATAAATAGATATATGTACATTTGTAATAAAATAATTAAGTTACTTAATATTAAAGTAAAAGATATTTGTTAATTAAATAATTAAATTATTAAATACTTGTGTGAAAAAAATAAAATAAAATAAATAGTGACAAATGTATGGTACTGATGGTGTACAGTTGTGTGTATATAATTAAATGCTTAATAGATATTTAAAATAAATATATTATAATATATGTTAATTAAGTAAATAAAATAATAAAAGAATGAAATAAAAAGGAACAAAGAAAAGAAAGAACAGAGACATTCGAAACAGAGCAGGAAGAAAAGGGGAAAGAAAAGAAAAAGGAAAAACTAAAAGTTTAAGGTTTAAAGCTTTGATTGGTAAGTCATTTAAGTCCTTTCTATTTAATTTTGATGTTTTAGAAGTCTTAAAACAAGGTTTTGATAAAATTAATTTGATAGTTTGAAAGTTTAAAAGCTTTTAAACAAAGTTCATGTTGAAGAAAAAGAAGAATTAGGGATTTAATTGAATGAATTTTAAGTTAGAAATTGAAAAAGGGATTAAATTGTAAAAGAAGCTATAAGTTTTGTGTTTTAGGAAATTAAATTGAAAGAAATTTTAAATTAGGGTTTTATAATGAACATTAGATTGTTAGGGTGAACATGGAAGGAAATAGAGTAGAAATGAAGTATAAATTAACTTAAACAAATAAAAGAGTTAATTAGGATTAAATGAGAATTAGGGAATAAATTGAATAAAAATTCAATTAATTATTAAATTAATGTTGTAATTAATAATGTAAATTGTTATTATTTTTTTTCGTAGCTAACAAGAAAAACGAGGCATCGGCATCTAAAGGAAAAGAAAAGATCGTTGAGGAGTAAACTCGTATTCCGGGTTTGTATTACTATAACTCAAACTATTTATTAAATGTATATTGAATTTATAGATATGGAATAATTAAGATAAGGTAACTATTATATTTAAATTTAAATATAAGTATGTGTGAAAATTAATTTGTATATGAATTAAGATAATAGATATTAGAATTGATTGAGTATTGAAAATTTTTGTGTAAATGAAATTGAAATTAGAAAAGTAAAATAATACCCTATTAACTTGTCGGACTAGATTTGATACAAATGGCATGCCATTGGATTTGTGATGTGATGAGGAGATTGTAGTTTGGCCGAGAAGATGTTTCTATTATTATATACTTCGGTTTATCCGAATAGGCAATTAATGCCTTACTGGTGTGTTATGGAGGATTTATAATATTCCGGGTGTGTTTGGGTTGGATATTCTAGTGTGTTTGGGTGGAATCCGTGTATCTGTCAAAGTCCGAGCCTTGTTAATAGAGTAAATAATTGAAATGAAAGTTTGAAAATGAGATTATTTGTTTTGGCACTATTGAAAAGTATGAGAAAGAATGTATGAACTAAATTATGAATTGAGTTGGTATGAGAAAAAAAATGAATTATGAATTTAAGATTTATGAAGTAATATAATTATATATATAAATAGTTTTAAAAAATAATAATAATAAATTTATGGTTGATGTTTGTAATTTATTAATGTTAAATAATCTTGATTTATAGTAATACTACTGAGTATGTTGTTTCAGTGCGCAGGTCATTAGAGTTTCGGATCCGGCCTAGAATCCAAAACAAACCCGACTCCAACAAAAAGATTTTGGTGATGTATTTCTTCCTTTTGTTAAGTGGCATGTACTAGGTAGTTGCATATAAATTATGTGTATACATTAAGTTAAATGATTTTTGTTGTATATAAATGATTATAATGTTTTGGATTATGAATATGATATAAAGTTGTGAAATGGTAGGTTTGGTATTAAATAATTGAAATGAAATAAATATTATTAATTATACATATATACTAACATGTTATATTGTTTAAACAAAGGTATTAAATTATTATTTTAATATAAATTGGATGTAATTGAGTATACTTAATCATTGATTGGAGTATTGATATTGGTTTGTTTTTGAGTTTAAAGTTTGCAGGGGATTTTATGTAAAAATAAGCAGAAATGTTGTCGAAATTACGAAAAAAAAATTCCGGATAATTTGAACAAGTTCCGTTTCACTTTTAAATTTACGTTTTGGCTTTGAGCGTCTATTATTAGGACTTAACTATTATATTATACTATGAATATTATTATTTATTTGTGAATTATTTTGTAAGTTGTCTGATATATCTGGTAATGCCTCGTAACCCAATTCTAGTAACGGTTTGGGGTTAAGGGGGTGTTACACCTATTGACCAATGTTTGTAAATAAATAATTAATTCTGGCTGTAATTCTCAAAGCAGAATCTAAGTTGTGATGCTATCTTCCAACATTTTACTTAAAAAAAAAGAAAGAGCCTATTTCCTATTTTATTTACGGAAATAAATCGCTTTAAATTTTATTTATGTAATGGGCCAAAAATCCTAAAATGCACCTATATAGAAGTGTTTAAAGGGAAAATTCCATAAAAGCACGTTGACGGAGACGCGCTCTCTGCATGTCAATAAAAACGCGCTGATGTGGACGCATTTTTAACCGTTCTCATACTAAACTTTTAAAAAAATGTCATTTTTTAAAATATTATAAAAATAGACTATTTTTTAAAAATTTACGAGAATAAATCTTTATAAAGGCTAAAAATGGCAATGCCATTTTTTTTAAGGTGTCATCAATTAATATGAAAATAAAATTTACAAAACAAATCTTTATATAGACCCAAAGTCTCATCTCACTTGTCTTCTTAAGTTATGTAGAATATGAGATATGTGTATATATAGACTCATGAATAGGTTTGCAGCTTATTCATAAATAATGTAGGATTTCTTGCTTTAATAACTAACAACATGGGATTAAAAGCTGTACTATATTTTATATTTTTTTACTTATAGAGTTTAAATTTTTTTACAAAAAGTTAACATTTGTTACACTATAAATAAAACTTTTAAACTCTATAAGTAAAAAAATTATAAAATACAAAACGAGTATGGTAAAATATTAAAAAATAAATATTTAAAAAATTACTAATAGTTGAGTGATCATTTTGTAAATTTTTATATTTCGATAGCTAAAAAGCCATAGTTAAGTGACTACCAATGTAATTTAATTTAGATATAAAAATATGAAAAATAATTATTATATTTTATGTATATTATATATTGCTATAAAAAAAACTTATTTAACATGATTATATACTATGTTTAAATAGATTATTTATCTAGTCAAAATACATCTGAAATAAATTTATCAGTATTCATTAGGTGATGAAAATTAAATTAAAATTAGAATTAAAAAATTAATAAGTATTGTAAAATATTAAAAATAAATAAATATTTAAAAAAGATATATTAGTTTTTTAAAATTACAAAAAAATATACTATTTGAGTACCAAATACTAACCATTTATTTATTAATCAAACATTCATAATATAAAAAAAATTAAAACTATAACTTCTAAATTTAAATAATGGAAAATTATTTTAAAAATTAGAATTGCATTGATATTAACTTCAAACATTTAAAATTAAATAGAAGATTATTACATGTTTCGTATATGCAATTTGTTCTTTTTTTTTAATAGTTCTTTTGTATATACTAACAATTCTAAAATGTAACAAGATTAAAGATCTCAAAAGATAATTTTATAATATGAGAAAATGTTAACAAAATATAAAAAGAAATAGAAATTGTTTTGTAAAAAAATTATAAAATATATTATAGTATTTAATCTCATGTTGTTAGTTAAAAAAAGGAAGAAATTTTACATTGTCTACGAACAAGTTACAGACCTATTCATGGCTTTATATATATATATGCACATATCTCATATCCCACATTGCTTAAGAAAATAAGTGAAATGAGACTTTGGATCTATATAAAGAATTACTTTGTAAGTTTTATTTTCATGTTAATTAATGACACCTTAAAAAAAAAGGTGTTGCCACTTTGAGTATTTATAAAGATTTATTCTCATAAATTTTCAAAAAAATTAGTCTATTTTTATAATATATAAAAATGATATTTTTTGAAAATTTAGTATGAAAACAGGCAAAAGTGCGTCTATGTTAGCGCGTTTTTGTTGATACGAGGAAAATGTGTTCTCATCAATATACTTTTATGAAACTTTTCCTTAAAATGTTTTTACGTAAACGCGTTTTAAGTTTTTTGATCCATATACGTTAGTTTTAAGTTTTTTTTATCTATTCCAATAAATAAAATTTAAAATTACTCGTTTTCATAAATAGGAAATGGATTATTTTGGTATAATGATCGCTATCTTCGGTTCACTATTTGCAGCATTAATTATTATTGAAATAAAGAAAATGGGAGAGAGTCTCATACTGAATCGAGTCTGTTGACAGAGACTTACCACCAACAGTTTTTGAATTTTCTTTTTGCTATTCGTTTAGGGTTATAATCGAAGCTCAAGGTTTCGGGTATGAAGTCGTTGGGACGAATTCAACTCCACCAAATGTTGTGACCATATGAATTTCATATTTTTTTAAGTTTTAATATTTATAAAAATATTAAATTATTTATTAACATGACATATAAAATAAGTAGTGTCATGTCAACTACCACATAAATTGCTACACAAATATTGTTAAAAACATTAATATTTTAATTAACATTTTCATTTAAAATAATTTACTTTTTTTTTAAAATTTAACTAAAAATTAATAACGTCTAATTAAAAAAAACTATAAATATTTATATCTAAATTAAACATAATACTCTTCTTCTTGATTGGTCATATATTTACGATTACCTAAAAGATTGCTGCGATGGGAATGAAAGATCTAAACACTTTATATCATGTTAATTATATTCATCCAATGCTAAATTTATAAAAAGGCCATTTTCGACCAAATAATTATTCCACAGAGACCAGATGTGCAAGTTGTTGTTTTTGTGTTTTTTTGGCCTGAAAGATGTGGAATGTATATATTTCTTTTATCTATAAAGTAATGAAGGATTTGTGTTTAAACTTTAAATTAATTGAGATCAATTCTCAAACAATATCCCTACCCCTATTAATAAACCTTTTATTTTTCCTTTTTAGGCTTGGATTTTTTCCTTTTTAATTTAACATCATTTGATTTAATTCGAAACTATTTTATTAATCAAAATATTTAAATTTAATTATGAATATTAATACTAATTTAATATATTAAAATTTTATAAAATAAAAAATGATTCGATTGATTTCGAATAAAATTAGACTCTAATAAAAATATTTATGTGTAAACTAAGTTAAAGCTCGATTTTAAGAAAATAAGTCTCAAGCCTCAACCTAATTAAATGGCCCATTTCACTATTTAATTTTATATAAATAAAAAATATGAATTTTTTTTTATATATATTTTACCTAAACCCAATGGAAAGCAAGGCAGACCAAGTAAAGTTTGTGGTCTATGAACACCTTTTAGGGAGCAAGTTTCGTCAAAAATCTAAAATATAGTAAAGATAAACACCAAATATGGCAGGAAGTGGATCTGAAGCTTAGGACTGAGCATGCGCTTGACCATTTGTTACGCACCTTAACATCATACTGATTTGCCCCTACATATTAACCATATTTACTATTTTATAACAATTATGTGTCCTTTTTTGTGTAGTTGTTAAGAATCGGCCATCAAAATAGATGTTAGAAGAAGAGGACGATCACCAGACTTTTTCAACATGTTTGGTTCCAACTTACAATCTTCTTAAATGCCAAAAATTTTGCCCTTTCATATGTCATTATTATATTTAAACAATTTTATTTAAAGGACCATATATCTATACGTTCTATTCATATTGCATTAAATATATATAATAATTAAAGATATTTCAAAAAGAATAAATTTTTTTAAAGTAAAATTTATTAATTTATTTCATAAATGAGATCATATTATTTAAGGAAAATAAATCGGTGGTGAAGAACAAGCTTAGTCAACACGATAAAAGGTTAAACCTTAATTTTAGTAGGATATCATGACACACTAAAAATTAATTATGTCACAATTTAAACACGACATATCTGAACTGATTGAAAGTATTTAACATGATAAAAAAATTAACATTAAATGGTTCAAAGCGACAGGTAAAATCGATAAAAAAATCAAATGTCTACGGAACTAGAGAAACTAACAATAAAATTATTCCTAAAATTATTTATAAAAAGCAAAACTACTAGAATTATTACAGAATAATAAATAAATCCTTCCCTCCCTCCTTGACTTATTTCAAAGCGAGGGAAGACTTTGAAGATTGACCCATTTACTTTTCTTCTCTATTTTTTTTTAAAAATTGCTCTTGGTTGGCTGCTGAGTCTGTGTGTCATTTTATTAGCATGATTGAATGTATAAGTATGGATCAATGTGAATCAATTCTCTATCCTAAATACTTTTCCAAGTTCTCACTTCACGAGACAAGTCTTTCGATCCCCATTTGTTTAATTTTTCCCATGCCATGTGTGAATCCCCTCTGTCACCGTTCATTGTATGAGGGGCTGAGACAACTCTTTTTCCTCTTAAAATATCGTGATTCCTCCTCCACTGTTGTTCACCATCTCACCAGCCCAGTTTCTCAGAAATGACTCAAACAAGCATTCAAGATGACATGAGATCCAAAACGGATCTCTTACTAGCATTTTGTTAGGCGGAAAGAAAAAAAAACCTTTATAAACTTTTTTTAAACCTCGCACATGGATGCTGTCTTCCTCCTCGATGGAGCAGCTCGTTCTGGTTTTCTTCAATTTCTCATGCAGTCGACTGGCTGCACATACATTTGCCTCTGGTCCTACTCTTCCTCCTTGCATCAACCAAAGTATCTTTCTCCACCTCTCTCTAAAATTTCTTTCATTATAGCACCATGAAAACATGATTTATGATTTGGGTAACAGATATATTTTGGTTTTTAACAGCTGTTTAATTGGTTCGGATGGATGGTATAACGAACAAAACAGTACCCAACCCGGAGCTTTGGTGCTGTTCCTCGAATATCGACGATTAACATTCCCTCTTGAAAATAACCAGTAGGCCAAAAGTATTGCTACCCATTTTCTTTTTGCTATTGTATATTAACTTTCGCCATTAATATGTGGGTTTCGCGCGCTGCAGAGGCCTCGTTCCAGGATTTGCTTTCAGGAATTATAGGCCATACATTGAGCTCGGAGAACTGGAGCTTCAAAGCCGAGCATCCCATCAGACACAGCGACAATTTTATCGGGTAAAATTAGATCAACCCGCAATTTAACATTAAAAAGAAAAAAGAAAAAAACAAAAATACTGCATTTTCTTTTAACGGAAACAAACGTGTATATATAATGGTAATCTAACTCACCTTTTTGTCTTTATTACAGGAAGCAAGAATTAAGGTAGGTTCAGTTTGCGGTCAAAGCTTATGGCGCCGTCGATCTTCATAATCTAATAATAGTTAATAAAAATCCTCCTGACGTCGGCTTATTTTCGTCTGTTTTGTACAGACAGCTGTTTTCATGGGATGCAAGAGTGGCGAGATTGAGTTAGGTTCACCCAATGCAGTTAATGTAAGATAAACTAATACTAATATACTATCCAAATAACATAAATTAATCTGTGATTCAATATATAATATAGTTTGTCACTCAACTTATTCATCATTTGTTTAATAGCTTAACATGGAGATGGAGATGAGAACTTTTTTCCCCGAAGACTTTTCAAGGCAATCTTTGGTGGCTGTAAGCGAACCCACTGATCCCAACAACCCTTCTTCTTCTTCATCTTCGTTGAGGTCACTAGCCACCGATAGTCCAGATTCTTATCTTATTTTCACTGTCCCAAATGCTTCTCGGCCCCAAGTTCCTACCGGCAGTGAAACAACACCCTCTTTACTGCAAGCCAAACCGGCTTCTTCCTCAATGTATGATCCACACCAACAAGCCATGCAGCAAGCCTTATCTGAGATGCGAAGCAATATAAATTTACCGTCATTAGAGAGCGAAAATGCAGCCATGACTAGAGCCATTCTAGCTGTTTTAACCTCTCCCTCTTCGTCTTCCTCTTCAACATCCCAATATCATTCCCAACAAAGCCATAACTTACCTCCCAGTTACCAGCCAAACTCCAAAGCTACTGCGTTTAAACGTTACGGATCTCCGTTAGGGACCCCGACAACAGCAGCGGCGAGGGCAAGTTTACGAGCCCAAAGCATGTTGAAACGAGCCATTTTGTTCTACAGAAGATTCAATTTAGTGAGGAGTGAACAACAGCCACGACGCCGCGCCCCCACCGTCCACCAATTGCACCATATGTTATCGGAACGTAAAAGGAGAGAAAAGCTCAATGAAAGTTTCGATGCATTGCGATCCCTTCTTCCTCCTGGTACCAAGGTAAACCATATCAAATCTTCATATTAAAAACCATATCAATGGTTTAATTATATAAAAGCTGTAACAAATTTGTCGGTGGAATTGTAGAAGGACAGAGTATCAGTGCTGGCAAGTACGAGGGAGTACTTGACGTCATTGAAATCTCAAATTATGGAGCTCAATAGGCAAAACCAGTTATTAGAAGCAGCTCAGGCTTCTGCGACTTCTGCCGACGAAGCTAATGGTTCATCAAACGAGAGATTAAATATTCGGATTATACCCGTACCGGAATCAACATCAGAACAAAGAATCATTGAGCTGAGAGTCAGTGTTGGAGGAGAAGTGTCCATAGTGGATATCTTAATCCAGTTGCTGCAATTCTTGAAGCTCGATCGAAATATAAGCTTAATGTCTACTGAGGCTAACACACGAACAGCAGAATTAGGCTCAATTAATCATGTTAACTTGAGATTTAGAATTGAGGTAATGAAGCTTTTGCAATTGTAAATCAATTGATGTTTATTAAAATTTTAATTAATACTGTTTTTCTAAATGATGCTTTTTAGGGCGATGACTGGGATGAGTCCACCTTCCAGGAAGCAGTGAGAAGGATATTAGCTGACCTGGCACAGTGATCTAATTAATCAAATCCAATTAATTACACTTTTTTTAATCATACTACATAAATTTTATGGCAAATTAAGCCCTTGCTATAATTTTAAAATCTTAACTATTTGATGTAGACTATTTTAAAGTGTATGATTTAAAAAAATATATATTTTGAGGAGAGCTAGCAATTTTACAGCACGTTTGGTTCGCTGTATTGGATTAGAGGTGTATTGGATTAGAGGTATAATGGAATAGAGGTGTAATGGAAAAGCTGTGTAATAGCAAATCAACTGTTTGGTTGAATGTAATGGAATAGAGGCGTAATAGTAATCCTGTGTTTGGTTGAGTGTAATAGAGGTGTAATAGCATAATGAAAAAACTAAAATGACTAGAATACCCTTAGCAGAAATTTGTTTTGGTAAATGATTATTTATTGTTATTGTTATTTAAATTTTAATAAGATTATTATTATCAATAATAAATAATTTAATCATATTTAAACATAATTATTATTAAATATATTTTAATTAAAATATATAATTTAATAAAATTCTTAATAATTAGCATAAATTTGTTTTGGTAAATTATTATTGTTATTGTTATTTAAATTTTAATAAGATTAATATCAATAATAAATAATTTAATCATATTTAAACATAATTATTATTAAATATATTATAATTAAAATATATAATTTAATAAATTCTTAAAAATTAATATTCTTATATGAATTTACTCAAATCATAATATATGATACTGTAAAATATAAATTAACATAATTATTATTAAATATATTATAATTAAAATATATAATTTAATAAAATTCTTAATAAATAAAATTCTTCTATGAATTTACTCAAATCATAATATATGATACTATAAAAGAAAATTTCAAATAATTAATATTAAATATGATTTAATTAAATATATGATTTAATAAAATTTAAAATTATTATAACTAATATGATTATAGTTTATGAATTTGTATAATTTAAAATAATAATTATTACATATAATTTAATAATAATATATAATTTCATAAAATTCTTGATAATAAAAATTTTCTTATATGAATTTATACAATTTAAAATAATTAATATTAAATATAATTATATAGTGATATATAATTTCATAAAATTCTTAATAATAAAATGCTCTTATATGAATTTACTAAAATCAATATATAACTTGAGAATTATATTATGCATAAACATAATTAACTTATATTAAGAAAAGGTTAGATGAAAATGAAATTGTACATTAAAATCCATATGTTATATAGTTTTACAACATCAAAAAGTTTGAACATTGATATTTAATGGTAAGAAAGAAATCTCCTAACCCATTCCAATCGGGCAACTGAAGGTAAACTAAAGAAAACGATCATTTGAGTTGGATGGTCGGGAATTTTACTCAATGCATCATACCGCTGATCGTCGGTTAAACCTTCAATTGACCATAAGGCTGAATATAAATTTGAAGCTCTCTCTTCCATATGTTGTTCTGACTTCTGCTGAACTACCACCTCGGAGGCAAAACTCCTACTGATTTGATCGCCAACGGCCTGGATTTTCTCCCTGAACAAAGTGGCAGCCTCATTAAATGAAGAAAACACATTATCGCGAGCATCAGATTTCTTCTTTCTCTTGTTTGAAGATGAGGAACCCCTTGGTCTCGATCTCCTCGCGGATCCGTACCAGAAACATCCATGTCATCTAAAGAGACGTCAGCTTCGCAGTCATAGAATGTGTTTCTCTCTTCATTCATATCTGTAGTACGTTCATCATCAGCATGTATTTCTTCAAGAACATCAGCAGCTGTTTGAGCATCTCTCCCAGTTGCTCGATCTCTTGCGTATATGGTAGTAAGCTGGTCATAGTAAGGGAAAGTACGAAATCTGAATTGGGCGGCTTCTTTGTGACTCTAAAAAAATAAGGAAATCATATTAGTCGTAAGTTTGGTAAAAATAATATAATAAAGACTTGAAATAATCTTACCTTTAAATAGGACTCCCAAACCGCATCTTCAGCAACAACGAGCTGCCTATGCTCGTCCCAACCAAAACCGCTATTGTTTTGGCCATTAAGCATGTCGTAGACGATTGACCACTCCCTTTTAAGTAACCTAATCCTTGATTCAATATTAGGTTTCGCCTTCAACATTGCATTTGGTAAAACCGTTTGTAGCATTCTTTCCAACTCGTTCAAATAACCGGCTTTGAACCCGGTATCAGCATTAAATGTTCCAACATTGTGCAGGTCTACCATGCTGGAAACTAATGCTGCATCTTCCTCGGGAACCCATTTTCTTTTGCTTCCTCGAGAAGCTTGAGCATTTGATTCTGTAACACCTGACATAATGATCTTAAGAACAAAAAAAAACAAATTATATTAATTACTATTTTAATATCATGATTCAAAAGGTCAACACTTTATAAAATCTAAGTAATTAAGTTGAATATCATGAATCAAAAGTTCCATAGCACAAAAAATTTAAAATTATAACACATGCTGAATTAGAAGAAATTATATTATAATTTCTGTAGTTTAGTACAATACAAAAATCAATACAAAAGTTTCACAAACTAATTTCTAGATGCTTGCCATTCATCGAACATTTGGTTGGCTAGTTCCATCCTCCAAGTAGCCCAAGCATCCGATGGATGAATATTTGTGATATTCGGTTCATCGTCATCCACCACATTAATTGTAGGTAACCCTTCTCCCACCTCCGCTTCAATGGGATCACTACTCATATGGGTTCGAATAAAATTATGGAGCAAACAACATGCAATAATAATTCTATTGTGCACCCTTACAGGATAGAACGATGGACTCCTAAGTATTCCCCATCTAAGTTTTAATAAGCCAAAGCATCTTTTAATGACATTACGTGCTGAGGCATGTTTCATATTAAAAAACTCTTGCGGAGAACTTGGCTGATAACCCTGACGCCACTCGTTCAAATGATATCGTTGTCCTCTAAATGGTGCAAGAAATCCCTCACAATTTGTGTATCCAACATCAACTAGATAATAACAACCTATAAAATAAGTTTCATATTAAAAAATGATTAATTCAGCACACAAAGTGTGATCTTAATGAATAAATCAAAGTCCTCTAACTATACACTTTACCATGAGGAACTTTTAATCCATGTCTTCTACTAATGGCATCTCAAAGAACCCGTCCATCAGCAACTGAACCTTCCCAACCAGGAAGAACATAAACAAATTGCATCTCAGGTGTACAAACACCTAGCATATTTGTTGCTATGTCACCTTTTCGCGTCCGATATCTATGTTTATCAACTGTTGGAACCCTAATCTTGATGTGGGTTCCATCAAGAGCACCTAAGCAATTCTATATCACATGATATAAAACCTTGAGTTAGAATACTAATTTAAATCTAAATCAAGTAAATGTTGTTGAAGCTATATATAAAACTTAGTCCTATACCTTAAACCATTTCCACCTTGTGTCAGAAGAATCGGCTGTAATTGGCTCCGGGTTTTTAAATAACACATCTTGCAAGCGTATGACAGCATTTAAAACACTATGAAATGCTCTGCTAACAGTTTCCCCGGACCTTTTAAAGTGATGCTTGATAACTCGATTTTTCAGGTGATGGGAGATGATATGTAAAAACATTGCTACTTGCTCGTCAACAAGCATGAACCTTGTCGACTTCAATCCCTCTATCGATTCTAACATCTCACATAATTTAAAAAAGGCAGCTCTATTCATCCTAACTTGTTCAATACAGGTCTCGTTACTAGCATATACAAGCCTATTCACATAATCCCGTTTTGCATAAAAATCTACGGTATAGGACCTAATCCTTGGTCTATGTAGGCTAAGGCTGGCACCCATTCTAAATAAGAACCAAATCGCGATTCTACAGATTTCCAACCATATTGTCACAGCAATACTAATCCTTTTACGCCTCACACTTTGTGCAATTAAAGGCAGACGAGCCATTACTGCAACATTTTAAAATTAGAACACACTATCAAAGAATTGAAGTTGCAATTACACATTATCAAATAAAGCATGTTCAAAGTTTGATCATTGAAATTTTTCTTTATTGATCATTAGTTTAGTTAAGGTTTTCTAATTTCAAAATAAATAAAATGAAGAATGAAGATTTAGTTTAATAATGAAATTGAAGTTTTAAAACTAGATAATAACATTTTAAATGGTAATATAATTTCATAAAAAATATATAACTTTTATCTCATTTACATGTACAAATTTATTATTAACAGTATTGTATTTACATGTACAAATAATTGTGATTTGAAGCCCATTATTTGTAGGCATAATGCTCTTTAAAAAAAATGTTACCTAATAGTAAAAACATATAACTTGGCTGATAAATTCAAAAAGAACAATGGTCATGCAACAATAACCATAACCATACAAACAAAAGCTTTAATGAGCATTACAAACATACAAACAAAACCATATTCATTTGGGAAACAACAGAACCTGCTACATCAATACTAACCTGTAATGCTCAAATCTGGGACGACTGCGATGTGGAAGTGTTGGAAAAATGTTACCTGTAATGAGAAAAGTGCTCGGATCAACCTTTTTTTTTTTGGGGAAAATATTTATGCTATAGCTAAATATAGTATATCAAAGCACAGAACAACCATACACCAATCATCATCCATGAGCCATATTTTAAATATGATATCGATCAAAACAGTATCTAGATAGTTTATTAAATCCCCTTGCCTACCAATCATCAATACTTACAATTATATTAATTACTATTTTAATATCATGATTCAAAAGGTCAACACTTTATAAGGTCAACACACTATCAAAGAATTGAATTTGCAATTACACATTATCAAAAAAAACAGCACAAATTTAGAACACACGAAGAAAAAAATATAACTTTAAACTAATTCATAGTTAATATTAAAATCTTTTTCACCGGCTTGTACTTATTCCATTTATTTCAAAGGCTTCACACTCATGTATCCACAAGAAATTAACTTGGTTTTTCTTATTTGTTGTAGCTCACATTCATGTTACATGTATTAAAAGGAAATCATATTATGAATGAGAAAAGCTTTATGTATTATGTAATCAACTTAAAATTTAAGATAGAATTAGGTAATAAATTTCAGCCTAATTAATCTTTTATAATTTAGACAACATTATTTTCATTATATGGAAAAAAAACATATTAACCATAATATTAAAATGATATACAAGATTTGTTTTATAATTAAGATAACCTTATTTCTATTATAGGGGAAAAGTCATGTTTTGAATCAATTAACATTTGTTTTAAATAACATGTATTGCGTGCATAAAATCTTAATTATAACAATTTAAATTTTATTTTAATAAAACTTATATTAAAATTTAATATATTATGTATAATTGACGTAAATATATTGATTAGTTAATTAATCACCCAAATTAATTGACCTAAAATGATATCGTATAAATATATTGATTAGTTACTTAAAGCATGTTCAATGTTTGAACATTATAGTTTGGACATTTAAATTTAAATTTAAATACAATTTCGTATAATGAAATTTAAGATCTAATAAAGCATGTTCTAAGTTTGATCATTGATTAAATTTTTAATTTATGATTAGTTTAGTTAAGGTTTTCTAATTTCAAAATAAATAAAATGAAGATTGAAGATTTAAGTTTAATAAACTTTTATACCATTTTAAATGGTAATTTCATTTTGTAAAAAAATATATAACTTTAATCTCATTTACATGTACAAATTTATTATTAACAGTATTGTATTTACATGTACAAATAACTGTGATTTGAAGCCCATTATTTGTAGGCATAATGCTATTTAAAAACATATAACCTAATTTAAATTCAAAAAAGAACAATAATATATAATTTCAAAGGATTCACTGGATTTTCTTTGTTCTGTATGAAACCAGGCGACAAACCATTAAACCCAATTCCAAGTTCAATAACCTACACTGAACTGCCTCCTTATTTCCCTCATTATTTGTAATTAGTTCTCACCTCATTATTTGAGATCACTAATGCATGAAGTCAAGCTATTTAGTATAGTAAGCCTACTTGATCTAGCTTGTAAATGAGCAAAATACAAGTATATGAAAGAGCTCAGCTTGACTTATCACAATTAAAACCCATCATTCCCCTTTCCCTACATTCCTCAAAAGGAATTAGAATGAGGATAGATGTTTGCTCATTAAACAAGTCAAGTAATGGAGGCTCTTGCCATTCATCTTTAGTCAAGTAAATCCCATTAAACAAGTGCTATTCATATCAGGCCTAGTAAAGTGTCCTATGAGTGGGATAAGGGGAAAAATAACAGTTAATCCATGGCTGGCTCAAGCACAAGAACCAACGTCCCCGAATGACATAAAACAAACATCATCTAACAGAAGAATATGAATTTAGGTACGAAAATAGTCTAGACTGACCATAGTCCAAACCTACGATATAAATAGTTTCATCACAGAACATGTGCAGATTTGGGTGAATTTGTAGCAAATAATATGAAATAACTAGATTATAAATTATCCATGCTCAATGATTACATAACAGGACCGAGTCCTAAACCTAAGAATATAAAATGTGCAACTTCAGCAATCTCTGGTCAAATACACACCCAAAAGTCAGGGATAGAGACTTAATTGTGTGACCAAACTAGCAGCAACAAAACTTATGACTATTCTTTATACAATCTTCAGCGCAGTGAAAAATGTGAGCTACACAAATGAAGACCAAAGTCGAGCAATGAGGCACTCACACCTCTAAATCTTATAGGATTATTCTTATACAACATTCACAGCAGTGAAGAACACAAATTAATGAAACGAAGATCAGAGCAGAGCAATAAGGCACTCACGATTCTAAATGTTCGAAATGCAGAGACCAAGTATGTTAAACTCAAGAATCACCCTTGATTTCATCCGAATCTGAATCACTCGCATTATAACCTGATAAAAGACCCACCACAGCAAACAGCAAATTTCAAACAATTAGGAAATTATCACTTACAAGGTGATGAAGATACTAACATTTACAGAGGTGAACCTGGATGCTTATGGCTGACTTTCCAAACTGAAGACCGCAGCCTCGACGCCCTTGTCACCCAAATTCTTCCCTATAATACCAATACACAGAAGCTAAACTTAGAAACAAAGACAAGCTTAGTTGGAAGAAACAAAATGAGAAATAAGATAAACTAATCCAAAAACCCTGTTGCTGCTTCTAGTTAATCTTGGAACCTAAGAATATAGAACAAAAGCTCCAAACTTTTCTTCATCTTGTAATGAATTTTATACAGCAAAATGTAAAATTTGTCATACGAAAATGGAAATATGATTTACTGAAAGAAGTATATGCTTTAAACTTTTTGATGTTGCTCTTTCAAAAATCAGGATTTATAAATTACACCGCACATAATTTATATGAAATCACCATCAGAAAGCAAGGGATATTAAACCCAGAAAAACTTTCGTTAACTAAAACTACAGAAGAGTAAAAGATTCATAACCATGAAATCAACATTAAACTACTGAAGAATAAAAAGCCACAAGTGCAATTATACAATAATTCCAATGAAATCAGTAACAATTTCATAAAATAAAATAGCAATTTCAACAGAAACTACTGAAGACTAAAGATTCATAACCATGCAAAAATATTTGATAAAAGATTGTCGAACAAAAGAATTGGCAGATTAATTTTGGTTCGAAATAAAACTCACCCGATATTGGATTAAAGATGATGACCCGAAAAACGCTTCACTCTTTTTTCAATGGATTCAGCTATCAGGTATTTCCAATTTTGTGAAAATATTGAAGAGCATGAAAGAGTTGCAGATAGGGTTGGGAGGAAATGGGAGGAGACAGAGACTGAAGAAACGATGAGGACAGAATAATAAACAAAAACGGTGGGAGATGGAAGGAGAAATTTTGAGGACAGAATAGGAGAGGGTCAGGTAGGGAGGGAGGGTAGAACAGAGAGCAGGGGACGGAAGGCGGACGTAATAGGTATTACAGGGATTTGGGAAGGGATTACAAAAGTAGCGAAAAAGGGGATTAGGTCGGGATTGGTTTACGCCCGTAATGCCTATTACAGCGAACCAAACGCCGGATTAGAGGCGTCATGTAAAACGCGCGTATTCGGCCTGTATTGTATTAGGTAATACACTGAACCAAACATGTTGTTAGTTGATAGCCTGGTCCGTCATCAGTTGTTAATTTGAGCCACAAAATAATTAGTGGTGATGTAATTGTGACGAAGACAACTTTGATATTTACTTTATATATAATCGTGTCGTCCAAATTTGACTGCAATTTTATTCATGTTGGGGCAGAATCCACGAAAGCAACACATTTTTGTTCTTTATGGGTGTTGGAAAAAATATGTTATTGGCGGCTGATTTGGTGAAATACGGGATTAGGTGTAGAAATTTTGGTGTTATTTTTGTAATTGCAATTTTCAAGACCAATTAAGATGAGATATATGTAAAGTAGTATGTTTTGTTTGGGGCAATAATTGAACGTTTGTTACGCCGACAAATTCAAGAACTTCATTTATTAAGACTTTAGAGATGGCGGTTCTGACTTACATTTTCTTTGGAATGGAAATTGAACTAGCCGTGTAATTTCGGCTTGGAACATGCTTATGCTGTCTTGTCCTTTTTCTTTTTTTTTTTCCTCTTTTCTCTTTGACTTGTCTTTTAACCTCCTATTGCCGGAGCCGAACCCACACTGTGTTTAGACAGCTACGCCGAGTGACGCTAGTATTTGCTGGAGTGCGTTCCATCTAATTTACTGGTGTTTGCCACATTTTAAAAAATATTAATTTGAAAATTTTGGTTTTTGAAAATTGTTATGAAAAGGATTGATTGGTTAATTTCGAGTTTATGGTATTGTTATAAATAATTATTGTTGAAAATTAAAATGTTTATTTTTAGATATTATGTTAAATATTAAAAATTAAATTAATTTAGGAATATTTAAATAATTATAGATGAAATAAGAAACTTTTTTTTGTGTAAAAAAATTAAAATAAATATTACATTAGTTTAAAGCAAATGAAATCTCTGGTGACACTTCTTCAAATAAAATCAAGCCTTCATCTCTATCAAAATTCATTTTGGTAATATAGTTAATATCCTTTTTCTCTTCTCTATGAACATAATTTAGAAACCATTGTTCAATATTTGTCAACAGTTGATGAATGCACATGATCAAAGCAGCATTTGAGGAATTCCCGAGCGGGTTTTGAATAGCTATCACAATCTTTATGCATGTCTATCTGGATCAACACTATCTAATAATTTCAACTTTGCAAAATGAACAAGCCATCTTAGATTCCCCATAATTCTGCATCAAAGATTGAGCACTTCCCCAAACATATGTTGAAGCCTAAAATCGGTTTACCTTCATGATCTCGCAAGACTCCTCCGGAAGTAGCATTATTAGTTTCCATCTTAACGGCACCATCTGTATTTAGTTGGACTCATGATTCTTTCCAAGAAATCACCATCCTTACCGGTTGGCTTTTAGGCATACTTCTATTTTGTACTAATCTATAATAAGAAATATAAATTTTAAGTACTTTTTAAGCAATTAATAAATGGGTAAACTATATAAATGATCACCCGATTATAAAAAATTTTTTTGTTAAGTCACCCGATTTTAAAAAGTTACAAAATGATCATCCAGCTTATTTTTTTTATTTTTTAAAATTCAAAACCGTTAAATACTTAACAATTGATTGACGTGACTATTAAATTAATGATTTATTGTTTCAACATTTTAATTTTAATATACATCAATTTCATTTCATATAATAATTAAAAAAATTATTAACCCATATCAGCTCAAAAATAATGAGCTAAAATTAACAAAAGCTAAAGTATTTATATAGTTTATAGTAGGCCATAATAAGTATTGTTATTGTGCGTGCGTGATCATAATAAGGAATTTACAGCTCTAGCCATTTATAGTAGGCCATAGCAGCACGCACAATAACAACACTTAAGTAACTTATAACCACACTAACAAGCTATCAATAGATCACTATTAGCAGCAACTTACAAACCACATTTAGCATGTATCACATTCTTCATTATTTGTTATGTCCCTTTTTTCAACTCAGTTGAAAGACAAGCAACTAAATCATTCAGAAAAGTGCATACTCCATGTTTTGACTTGACGCTGGTAAACTGATCCTGAAACGATGGCTTAATAAAGAGACTTGCAACCTGATGTTGACCAGACACATGATTGATTTGCAATTCTCCACGAGCCACCTTTTCTTGTATGAAATGCATATCCAATCCAACGTGCTTCATCCTAGCAAAGATCTAGACTGCCCCCATAGTATCATACCAGATGGTTGGTGTTCCAATTACTGGTTCTCTAAGCTCAGACAATAAGGAAACAGCCACGTAATGCCAGCAACAACATTTGCAATGCTATGATACTAAAGGTGAGTTTAGATGGGCAGTACGTTTACCTGCGGTTAGTGTAAAAATAACGGTGGTGGTGAGATTAGATACTGTAACAATACTGTAGCGTGAGATAAAAAATAAGCTAAACGCAACGAATTGCACCGCACCGCCGCCCCAAACCAAGCCTAAGCTTCTGCAGTGAGCGAGCAACCACATGCTACTTCTTGGAGGACCAACCAACAAAGTTTCCTCCTAAATAAATGCAAAACCCTGAAGTAGATCTTCGATCATTAATAGAGCTACCCAGTCAGAATCAACAAAGATTACGGGACAAATAAAATATAAATTTTATAGTCATCTCTGAAAATTTTAAAAAAATTGTAGCCTCATATCCAAGCCCAATTGCCCCCAAAATAAAATATAATAAATAATAATTTTTATAGTCATTCCAAAAAGTTAAAAATATTTTGGCAATATCATACACAAATTCAAGTGCCCTAAAAATGAAATATGATAAATAATATCTTTTATTGTTATCTCGGAAAATTTTAAAAATATTTTTTTCAGAATCATAATCACCAAAAAATTAAAAAAACCAAATTGCAGTACGTTAGTGAAGCCCAAATGCCCCAAAATGAAATAATAACTTGAAATTTTTATATTTATCCCAAAAACTAAAAATATTTTTATAATATCATAGTCACAAAAATACAATATAATAAATAATATTTTTTATTATTTTTCAAAAAAAATATTTTTGCATGACCCGTTGGGGAAAATTTTAAAAATATATTTTTTTTAAATATATGGTTGTCCAAGTTCAATTAAATTTGGATAACCATTTGTCCAAATTTGTTTTAGATAAGTTCAAAACTAAAACTAAGAATAAAATTATAAAAATATTAATAATTATTTAAAATTTAAAAAATTAAATAATTTTCGAATATTGGAATATTATATATAAAAGTTTCCAATATTTTTTATTAATATTTTAATAATAATTTATATAAAAAATTCGAATATAAAAATTATTAATTCAAATTTTCAATGAATATGACATTTAAGTTTAAATAAAATTATAAAATCTAAAATAAATTTAAAAACATCATAAAAGTATACGTATTTAGGGGTTATAAAATATTTAATAGCATTCATTAGGTGATAAATTCTGAAATGTTAGTTTAATTTATACATAACTGAAATGTTTGAAATTATCATGTTGATTAATATTAATTAAATTGATTTTAACTTCCAATAAAAACTGAAAAGGTTTAAGAAGAAATTTATTTAAAAAAAACTCTTCTTCAAAATATTGGACTCATTCATATTCATAATAAAGGTATTAATTATCTTATAATAATTTTATTTATTGTACTAAAATTCATATTTAAACTATTAGCTATTAAAAAAAAACTATTCGCTAAATAGAAAAGAAATTCCAAGACAATTTAGCACACCCCCTTGGAGAAAAACATATGAACTTAAAATGAAGTTCGATGAATCTTAGTACCTAATTTCTCCTGATTCAACAATTACGATGGCTAGCCATTTTTATGAATATTTTGTTTGGTAAATTATTTCCAACAAAAGAAAATATAAACCTTTTCTAGCTTTAAAATACGAATAAAAATAAACAATAAAAGCATAATGCAAATCAATAATAATAATGAATTGACGAAATATCAAAAAGAAAAATGTAAATGGATCTCAAATATCTAAAATAAAATACATTAGGATATTATTATAGATTTTGATTTCATTCAATACCCTTCAAAATCAGTTACCCTAATTTTTCTTCTTTCTTGATTTTGCACACAAGTCAAATTCGTAGGATATTGAAGAAGCTACAAACCAGGCCAAGCTTAACAGAAGACCAAGAATCTGACAAGTTCTTTAGTCATTTTATTCAAATAATAAAATCAGTTGAGCATTGTGCTAGCACAGCAATATAGAATGCTTTTGCTTCTTGCTATTGGTATTAAAAAAAGCAAATAGCCAATGCATAATCAAACGGAAACTATGAAACAAAAAATCAATTAAGGCTGGAACATGGCAAGAGATCAAAAAAATAATAATTATAATCAGACGGAGAATAAATACTAAAATAGACATACTCGAGAGTTTAAAGGGAAAATTCACGTAAAAGAAAATTCTTTAACACATCTCAACTAACAGACCAGGGTTCCTATCAAACCAACAGACCAGACCCAATAAAAAAGGGAAAAAGGATTTTCTCCAAACCAATCATGCATGGAATGACGTAAAAAAATTGTAAAAATAAATATAACCCACCAAAACTGCAAACCCCACACTCCCCCACCTTGTCTTCCAATCAAACATCTCTATATAGTGTGCAGCCATTACAATCTACTGCTGCTTGCATTCTGGAGGCCTCTCACCTTGCTGCCCATCTCCTTGTGCTCTTCCATTCCTCTACACAAGTAGAAGACACAAATTATTAGGTATAGTTTCAATACGAGGGCTAAAGTATAGGGACCTAAATTATGTGTTAACTGGTTATACCGTATGTGCAGATGATGACTGCAGCAACATTTTCAAGCAATTTAACATGGAACGAATGAAAACTATTATTCAATTTCTGAATGAATAAATGTGCATATACATATAAGATGCAACAAAAATTTATCTCACGACCATACCTTCTTTTTAGTCTTAGTTTCTTCTTCTTCTTCTTCTTCATCGTCATCGTCATCATCGTCGTCCTCCTCCTCCTCATCTTCATCGTCATCCTCATCATCTTCATCAATTTCATCTTCATCCTCATCATCCAACTCAAGCTCATCTCCCTGAATAGCCTCTCCCGTAAACCATGACACAGCGTGTGGAATAATCTTGTCTCGAATTGTTGACCTACACAAATTAGCAGATGGTATAACGAAAATAGTATTTCAAGTAATATAATCTACAATTAGAATTTGACTTATGAATAAAAGCTCATATAAAGCATGCGGAGCAGTTCAAACTGAATAACAAGGCTAAGAGTAAGATGAAAAAAGAATGCACCCAATGTCATAATCCTGTTCCATTTGATTTTGTAGCTCCTCAGCCTGCACAATAAAGTTTAAAAAAAAATGAGAGCACAACTAATTAATCATCAAAGTCTAAACAGATATGGTGAAGTTAGCCCTACAGCATCTTCATCGACGTGTTCATCATCATCAGGAACTTGAGGAGGATTGAAGAAGTTAAAGAAACTTTCACAATCTTCAGTTTTAGTGATTTGCTTGGCATTCTTTGAACCCTTCTTAGGCTTCTTTTTAAGGAGCTTCTGTGTTAAGCATTTTCCTGGATACCATTCAATCTCCGTCCTACAAATTAAGTCAATATTCAATTAAACAAAGTAAGAAGCATGTAAGCAGAAATTCAAAAAGAAATTTCCAAAATAAGAGTGTATATATTTACCCAATAGCTTTCTCTAGTATAGGTTCATCTTCATCAATCATGTGATATGTCTTTGTCAACACGGTATTTTTGAAATACGGATTAGTATCAAAGTAAAACTCAAGCTTGAATCCTTTGGGTTCCTCTATCCTATACCACTTAATATCCCTGAGGTATTTGAGAGCCCCTTCATCCCGCTCGGTGATCTAATTCCAAACACAAGAGAAGTAAAATGAGATTCCAACAAGAAAAATGTATCAAGATGGCAATTACAGATGGATAACACCAACCTCTTCAGAAAGCACTTCATTATTTTTCATTGCATTAAGCCAAAAATCAGGTACTCCTTTCTCTGCATAAATCATAATTGCATAAACATTCATACACATGGAAAGGAAGGATCCAAACGAGAAAAAAAAAATAAGATCATACCTTCGGCAGCTTTATCCTCTCCTTGGTCCATGGCAGCTTCATCAGTAGTTCCATTGGCTTCACCAACACCATTCACAATATCATATCGCTACAAATATAAGATGATCAACCAGTCAGGAAATAAATAACAGTAACTGATAAAGAAAAAAGACATACAGAAACAAAATTGAAAAGGCCAACCTTGGCATATAAGGGCTGATATAGTTTCTGGTATTTAGCTTCAAGTGCTGCTCTCTCCTCAAAAAACTTAGCCTCTAACTCATCATGCTGGCCCTGTTAAAGAAATTAAAAGAACCTAAACCATCAAAATGGTAACTCAAATAAATTAAAATTAGATTACAACAATCAATACAAGAAAGATAAGAATAGTAGCTATGCATCAAGAACATACAACTTTCTGCTCTATCAAAATATTGAATTAAAACTTGCACATAACCATAAACATCAGATGACACTCAAGTTTCTGAAGTACGGAAGCAAATCCGGCCGCGAGTCCCATTGGTGCGGAAAGACAAATTGAACCATGTGTAATAATATTGTTAATAGTTCAGGTCACAGTTACAATAATAATAAGTTGAGCAAGTGAGAACATGCCTGGATCTCTCTGAGGACTTCCACACGCTTCTTGACATCCGGAGACAGTCTTTCCAGCATCTCGGTGTGGTGTCGAGAGAGATTCTGAAGTTTATTCTACAAATCACAACATCAAAAGTCAAGAACACTAAAAAATATAAAATCTTTCTTAAAAAAGAAAATAAAAATGTCGGCAGGTACCGACCTTGAGATCGTTCAGGAGATCAGCTCGAGCTAACTCGTTAATAACTGCAAAAAAGAAGAAGAAGAATATAGATAACAAGTACGTGAAGAGAAAAAAGAGCGAAGTAGTAGAAGTAGAACTTTAGTAGAGAAATAAATTACCACCGCCGAGATCGGACATGTTAACGTTAGCACTCATGGATGATTTTCCAGAAATTGAAAGGTGAAGAGCAAGCTAAAACCTTAGATAAAACCCTAGATTGAAAGGGGTGAGGGGCGGAAGGGTGTTTTGAAAGGGTTTGAGTGGGAGGCTTATAATAAAGCTGTTGCCTCACTTCAAATCCTTTCCCCGTAATTAAAACCTAAACTCCCCTCCTTTTTATTGTTGAGCCCGCGGTTTATTTTATTGTTTTTAGATTTTTAAAAATTTATTAACAAGTATATTCTTTTTATCTGGAAAATCTATAAAGGTTAAATTCTATTATTAGTCCTTAGACTATATATAAGTTGTATATTTAGTCTCTAAATTCTAATTTAGTATTTTTAATTTTTTTTTTCGAATTTTAAATTTTAATCTTGACGAGACAGTAACAGTTAAATTCTGTTTTCTAAAATCTGATGTTACAAACATATTATAATTTGTAATATCATGTTAGCTTACTATTTTCACATATTACTTACATAAAAAGTCAGTTAATAGCAGTGTTATTTGAATTGGACCGGATTAGGAACTAATCGGGGTATCGGTTTGGAGAGTGGTTTTGAATTAATTAGATTGGGAATTGTTACAAACTAGTTGAACTGGCTAAAAAATGGGATGAATTTGCAGTTGAATCGGGTTTTTAATTTTTATTAATTTTTTAATTAAATCAGTTGAACTGGTCAGATCAACAAACCGGTGGCCTAATTAATTTGAGCATCGATCCGATTTAAAAAATATTGGTTAATAGATTTAACATATTTTGTTTTGCGTCAAGAGTGAAATATCAATTTTTGAAAAAGTATAAATAGTAAGAATGGTCCAATTGAATAACATAAACTAAATATATAACTTAACACGTTGTGTAAGATTAATAACACAATTTAATCAATGCTGCTTTTTAGACTGGGATTGAAATCTTAAAATTAAAAAAGTACAAAGGTTAAAATTAACTAATTTAAGAAGTTAAACGATAAAATTTAACTAATTTAAAGTATAAAGATTGAATCCACAATTTAGACAATATATAGATACTAATATTAGAATTTGACCATCAATAAGACTAAAAAGAATATTGCATTATACGTGCATATTCGGAAGAAAATCGAGGAATGAGAATAATTCAAAATTACCTTACTTGTAAAATATACTCCCTCTCATGCCATCAAAAATATCACATCGTTATTATTATTTTATCATTTTGCTGTATACTGTTAACTAAGTGATATAAAAAATAAAAAGGATAATCAAATATTTGATATCTATATTTTATAAATTATTTAATGTAATATTTATACTTTTGAAAATGTTCGATATGACATTTAAATTATCAATGTATTTAGTATGGTTCCTTTATTTTCGTAAAATGTTAATTCGATAGTTATACTTTAAAAATCTCCAATAAAGTAAAATATCAATGTGTTTTATTGTAGTACCTAATACTAACATTATTAGTGAATTGTTAAATCAATTAAGAAAAATTAGACACGTATATAAACTCATATGAAGATTATCAAACGTAACTAAACTAATATCATTAGGAAAAAAAATTGATAAAAATCCACATATCTCGTAATTTGAATAATATCTTATTCCTTCCTCAAAAGGAATAATGGTATTAAGTTTTCATAAAAAGATATGCTACCTAAAGTACACTTGATTCGTATGCTGTGAGTTTGCTAACCTTACCTTTTTTCATATACTTGGTACAAGAATTTTAAAAGCTCAATTAAGCTTTGCATTCACACAAAATAGTAAACAATGAATGAGTACGAATAAAAAATTTCATTTTTCTTCTAGTGTATGTATTTCATATCAAACATAAATTTAACCAATTTGCAAGGGTTAAACCTGTAATTTACATATTTATCTGTAAACGGGGATATCAAGTAATTTTCAAAACTTAAAAGAGGTTCAAGTGTTAAAAACAAAACATTTGGGCGGTAATTATCTTATCATTATTTGATATGAAGCATGCTGATAGACCCAATAAGTAATTAGCAATTATACTACTCGAGCAGCAAGCACCTTATTCTGCAAAAATCATGCAGGAAGATCCACATGAGATAAACGACTACTACAGAGAAAACAAGAAACCTAGCAATAATTTCAACATGTTTGGTTCAGTATTGTAAAGGGAACTCAAGATCCAAAATAGTTGTCATTGGATCACATTTAATTGAACTAATCTTGTACGCAGGGCCAGGCCACTGGAAATAAGCTGGCAGTTTCTGCAAATGGCAAATGTCATTTTTCAGACAAAAATTTACAATCATCCAATATAATCCACCTTTTCATTTTCCCAACTTTTAGATATTGCAGAGTGAGGAGTCTTAGGGATAATATAAACTTTTCATGCAGAGTTTGACTCATCAACAGCCTCATCTTTGCCACTTTTTTCTTGGTTGCCAGCAATTGGTTTCTCTTCGTTTAAAACACGACCAGTCATAGGATCAACGGGACGCATGTCGCGTGGTCCACCCTTGCGTCCCATTGCCACCATGGGTGGCGGAGGCAATACTCCAGCTCTGAAAAGGATGCGTTGCACCGGCTCTGAAGGCTGTGCCCCAACCGATAACCAATACCTGTAAAAAAACAATGACATTATAAATTTTTATTGATTGCAGAGCACAAAAAAAGTTCTATTATATTGGGTGGTTTCACTACCAATTAGTAGAATGAGACTACAGAAGTTGCTAAGCTTATGCACTAAAAGTAATTCATTGCATTCTCCGGAACAATACAAAAAGTTAGTACTACTGTGGGATTCCCCCCCCCCCTCTCCTTTCTACAAAACTTAACATATCGAGCAACCAAGGGATACGACATTCAATTACAGGAATCCAAGGACCTACAGGAAGCACCTAATGTCTCAACTAATATAAACAAAAATGTGGACTTGTAACTTGTTCTGCTTTCCAAAATCTGAATATTCCATGAACTAATTTTATGTTAAATCGAGTTAACTCTGGCTGAACTGAATTGCATCCTCCTTTGAGCAACCCCTCAAGATAGTTCTTACAGCTTCTAGGACTCTCCTTTGGTATAAAAATGCTTTAATAATGAAGCAAATATAAGAGCTGCAAGCTTCCATTCACACTAATTAGTACTTACGTAGCACATCCTCTTCAAGTGTTCATATCATTTTTTTTTAAATATAATTATTTGATTCCCATATTCTGTCAACCTTGATTGCCTGCCAACTTCCAACCAGAAAGCATTTCTTCTTCACAGCTCGTTAATCCTTTCACTCTTTAACCTTATAACAATAATGTATACATTCAGAAGAATTTCTTTATAAATCACATCAGTAAGCTCCCTCTTATCCTTTAACTATCAACGTCAGAGCCAGACAACCAAAGAAATAAACCCTACGTTGTTTCTACTCAACAAAAATTTGAAAAACAGTACTCACTATAGCAATCTTGAAACTGAATCCATGGCGTTTGTAATCCACCACAATACCTCACAAATTTAGAAATTCACAATGAAAGATACTTCTAATTCTCGACAATGTGATAAATCCAAAAGGTAATATCTCCAAATGGGAATATATATATATATATATATATGATGAGAAGTGGAGAATAGAGTGAAAGAATGAAGCTTACTTGACTCTTTCAAAGGTAAGACCCATTCGTTTACCTCCGTCTTGGCCTGTACAAAAGAAACAGATGAAACAGAAATTTATTATTAGCAGTTTCGCTAATTCAATCAGCTGTCCTTTGATTTCAAGGGTAAAAAAATAATGGTGATAAAAAATTAATAAGCGGAGAAAGAGGAAGAAGACCTGGCAAAGGATTGTAGTAACCAAGGACCTCGAGATGCTTCCCATCTCTTGGGGATCTGCTATTGGCAGCCGTCACCCTATAAAAAGGCTTGTTCTTACATCCGAACCTAGACAATCGAATCCTCACTACCATTTTTCTTCTTTCACATAGTCTCTTAGCTTCTTACCGATATGATTCGATAACCAGTTAAACACACACTGCTGCTTTGCTAGGGTTTTGGGTTTTGTTGTTCGTTTTAAAAAAAAAAAATTATTTACTTCCCAAAGTAAAACGGTTCGAAGCGTCTAACTCTAACGGACCCAACGGCGTCGTTTCAATGACAGCTTATCAACGCTACCGCTTCGTGAACCTTGGAGAAAAAGCCTTGAAATGGCGGTCCCGCATTAACTTCGAAGGACAAAAACAGAAAATATGTTTAAATTTAAAAAAGGAAAAAAAAAAGAACCCTTTAGTAGGGTTTTAAGTCCGCTAAAATAACTGTGAGAGAGGGAATTTAGAAGTTAATTTTTGGCGGAAAAGATGGAGGAACCGCAAGAGGCAGGCGTAGGAGATCCCTTTTCGTTCCCTCCTCATCGCCGATCGCATCTCAGGAGTGTAACTTACCGTAATCTTGTTCGACTCATGTCCCTTTGTTACGGCGATTCTCCACTAGCCACTGCCCCTCCCATTATTCCTCTTCCACAAACACCTGGTAATGTATTTATTTGAATTCTTCAGATTTTCTTTTACTTCTTTTTAAGAAATAATAATAAAAGAGGCTGAGTTGAATTTAAAGTAAATCTGTTTTTGTTACCACGCTGATAAAGCAATTAGAATTTGTTTTCATTTGATTTTGGGAATTGATCATTCACTCCGTTCTTCTTTTAGATAAATACAATCCTGCTTTCTTAAGTAACTACACTAACTTCCTTCAATATTTAGGTTCAGTGACTTTGTTGTTCTTATTTTTTATGTTCTTTGTTTTTGTTGAAGATAATGGTGGTAACCGAGGTGAACAAGGTGGAGATGATGTCAGGGAGCCTGGCGAGTCGATTGTCTCAGATAGTAGGGAGCCTGTAAATATGGTGGCTAATGGAGGTTCTGAAGGTGCTGTTTTCCGGGACAAGGGCTTGAATGACACACAAATGGTAATAGATGAAATTGAGCAGATAATGGGAATGGACGATGGTCAGGATTTATTTGATCAAAATGATATGATGGTTAATAGTAGCATGAAAGGCAACGGTTTTCAGGATGGAGAGATTGGTCGGGAACAAATGCTAATTGCTGATTTAGAAAATATCATGAAAGGCAATGAAGATTGTCATCAGATTAGTAACTGCTCAGCCGCAACATTGGGCCAGAATCAGGGTGATAATTGTTCGGGCATATTGTTGAATAATCAAGATAAACATAATGATTGTCCACCTGTTGTTATGGAATCTGGAACAGTTGGTCAGACACAAGTAGACATGGAAGGTGGTAATCAAAAGAATATCGACCCCTTTGGAATCTCTTCAAATAAGAGTTTGGCAGTTGAAGTATCAAAATTGAGTGGGAAAGTCAAAGACCAAAGTTCATCGTTGAAGACTAACTTGATGCATGAGAAAAATGAAATTCAGCAAAAAGAGATGGAATTGGAGAACATAATCCCCTCCAATGAGGGAATGTGTTCTCCTGGTCCAGTGGTTGAAAAAGGAGAACCTGAAGAGGGAGAAATTTTTGGTGAGAGTCTGCTTGTGAATGAGTCAATTGATATACTCTTAGATGATGCAGTAGTATCAGAAAAAAAGGTAGATGATGCTGTGGTATCAGGAAAAAAGGTGGAAGAGACGCTAATTTCTGGAGGCACCTTTGATGACAAACACCCTTATTGCAATGAAGAAAGCACTGTTAATGATGGAACTTCTGAGTTTACTTTCGTTAATACAAATGTTGCTCCAATTGAAAACAAAGTTACACCTGGGGAATTTAAAGGAAGTGAGACAGGTCAGATGGTGTATGAACTAGGAATGATGCAAAGAAAGGAATGTAGTGGAAAGATTCAGAAGCAAATTGGACACAAAAATAAAGTCATTGAAACTAAATCGAAGGTATGGCTCTAACCTGCAATTTTTTTCCGTTTAGGGACCATCTGCAATTATGAACTTGTTTAGTTACGTTTGGTAACATCTGTCATTGCCATCCTCTTTCTGAGCTTGCCTTTTCATGTGAGGTTTCTCTATGATATGAAGATGGTGCCATTTTATTTTCTTTGAAATGAATTTCAAAGATCTTCAACATTTTACCTTTTCTTTATTTGAATAAATCAAGAATGGCTCCTATCATCAACTTAAGAATTTGACATACAGGATGTTAGGTCATGATTTTACAGCTATTTTTTGCTACAACATGACAATGCTTTTCATAGCTTCCTCCTTTGTATTGCTTTCTCACCATTCTTGACCAATGACCAATGCCAAATTTTAAAGATCTAGAACAGTTCCAACTGATAAATAGTTTAACAAAAGTAAAACAGTAAACTATGTTCACCTCTTTGTCTTTCTCTCTTCTTTTCACACACATGCTCTCACGAATGCACATATGAGCAACTGCATTTTCGTGCACCAAAAGACATGAAATGAGTTCAAGAGTCTGCCAGAAATCTTTGTCTGGAAGGTATATGAGGGCTTATGAACTAGGTTATTTACAATTATGTTGTCATAATAGTATTGGTCTGAGAGTTCTGACATGTGACAAGTACGATTTCTCCTATTTTTTCAGAAGGATGTTGGTCTCAGCAATAAGAAAAAGCAAATTCTGACTCCTGCACAGAAGAAAGAAAAGAAAAAGGTACTTCAGTTTGCTATTTTGTATTTTTGAACTTTTAAATAGACTCTTATTAGCTAACTTTACAGCTCATGGTTCAAGGTAATTTCTCCGAAGATCAAATCTGCACTTTTTAGTCATATAAGAATTAGCTTTCATGTTTTCCATACATTCTCTCAATGCTCTTCAAAGGTATAAATGATTCACTTATTATGTTCTGTTCTGCAGAAGAATAAACGAAAGAAAAGAGCAGAGAAAAACCGGCAGCTTGGTGTTAAAAGGTTGAAAGTGCAGACAGTTCTGAAACCAAAAACTGTAACATATTGTCGCCATTATCTGAAAGGAAGGTGTCATGAGGTTATACTTCTATTTCTTTAACTAATTTTCTCAAACATGTTTTCTATGTTGGTATGGTATTAAGTGGCCTAAATATCATTTTTCCACACAGGGTGAGAAGTGCAAATTCTCACATGATACAGTACCTTTGACAAAATCTCAGGTATAGTCATCACTCATTTGGCTTGGTTACCTTGTTTATATTATGCAAGTAGCTGCATTCTGTTATAATTCATTGTTTTCTTGGTACCTGTTTGTTAGATTTTTTTTGTTATAGATTGACTTATAGATTGTTGCTATTGCTAATTACTATTGGCAACAACTTTTGTAGTTCTATTCATTTTGCATCTTTCTAGTTAAGAATCTGGAAAAAACATGAATATTTCCTACTAGCTGATAGAAACACAAGTTGCATAGATTTTTATGTCCTTAGTTTGAATAATTGAATTTTAATTCTCTCTCTCTCTCTCTAGCTTTGCTTGTCTTACAATGTTTTTGATTCCATTGTTGCAGCCTTGCAGTCATTTTGCACGTCAGTCATGCATGAAGGGAAACGATTGTCCATTTGATCACCAGCTCTCCAAGTATCCCTGTATCAATTATACGACTAAAGGTTCCTGCAGCAGAGGTGATGATTGTTTGTTTTCACACAAGGTAACCTTATTTCTCAAAAGAAACAGCACTAGATTTTCAATTATTTGATTTTGGGTGGGTAATAATGACCTTGTGTTCGTTTCAGAAGCCACTGGAGGGAGATGTTGCATCTCTGTCCATTGCTCCTGATCTTCCACTGAAGTCATCATTGCAGAGTGATTCTGATATAGGACTGAATATCAGCAGAGCTCCACCTAAGAATGCTAATGCCTTGTCCTATTCTCTAGGAGGTTTTTCTGACAAAAGCAAAAAACAAATTGTGGCAGATTCTCTATCTAAAACACCTAATCTTGCTTGCAAAGTTGTAAACTCTCTTTTTGTTTCAAAATCATCCATCGCTGAATCAATTCAACTTAATCAAGGCAGCTTATCTCAAAAGATGAATGAAAGTGGAAGAGTTGGAAGTCAAAGTAATCAAAGGATGTTAGGCGTACGTGGTCCTGCTACAAAGCCATCTGTGGCAGAATCAAGTAAATTTATCCAAGGTAGCTCATCTCTGAATATGAATGGAAGTGGCAGACTTGGGATTCAGGGCCACCAAAGTGAATCACACACAATTCAGAATGGGAATGATGGTCCAAAGAAAAAGCCAGAAATGGTACCAAGGGGTATAAATTTTCTATCGTTTGGAAAATCATCTTTAGAAGATTCCACTAGGAAAGTTAGTTTGGCGAATGGGGCAGATGGATATAAGCAACAACCCAGTGATATTGAAGGTGGTGGAGGTAAATTCAGCAGTCAGCTTACCCCAAATACATCGAGTACAGATAAAAAGAAAACTCATCCAGCAGTGGTGCCACCGGGAATAAATCTCACTCTGGGAAAACTGGTTAGCTCTGAAAGTAGTACATCATCTAGCTTGCCTTACTGTTCAGATAATGTTAACAATGGATCTCTTCCAAAGATTAATTATACGGCTGGTGAACAGCGCAACTCAAGTGCAATGTCATATAAGTTGCCGGTTTCTCCACAAACTTCAGGTCAATCCTCAGAGTGGTTAGCACATAAAAGCACGCCGAATTCTGCTCGGGAAGCACTCATTTCTACTCTGGCAGTGGCAAAAAAGTTTGATGATGTCAAGGGTAAATCTGTTCATGGAAGTCAACAGTTGTCTGACAAACAATATGACTCCAATGCAAACCCATGGAAGATGCCAGCTTCCCTGCTCACTACAGGTCAATCATCAGAGAAGATAACACCTAAAAGCACACCAAATTCATCTCAGAAGGCACTGATGTCTACTCTAGCATTTGCAACAATGTTTGAGTTTGGAATGAAGAAAAATCAGTCTGCTATTAGAACTGCAGTTAATAGTGAAACAGGGGATAGCAGAACAGGTGAAGGAACAAAAACTGACAGCAAAAACTTCGAAGCTTTTGGACATTTTGTCTAGTGTTGGCAGCAAAATAAAGTAGAAATGAATACCAACTTTATAATGGTTAATATCGCAGAAGCATTTGATTTGAAAACGGGTTTTGATTTTGGGGTTTGGGGTGGGCAGGATATTGCACAAGTGAATGAGAATTGATTAAAGCTGTAAAGAGGCATTTAGGGTTAGTGCCATCTGTATATCTGTTATTATAGACATTCATTTCAGTTTTTAATTGACAGGGTTGAGGCCAACTGTTGAGCATACATAATTCATGGCATAGGCAGGTTGTCATCGCCCTGGCTTTACCAATTGACGGAGGTGAAATCCTTTATTTTCCCAAGAAATTCATGAGTCGACATCTTCTCACTCCATATTATAAAATCAGGCTAGTAGTAATGTTGTCATATCCAGCTATCCAACGAGTTTAAATCCAGCATGGAGCAGCCTTCAAGAATCTCAAGTTTTGAGCAAAATATCTGCGGCTGCAGACTTGCAGTAGGGTTTCTCTTATCAGTGATCATTCATTTTAAATCTCCCCGCCATTACTTTTTCATGAGAAAGAGTGATATTCTCCTTTTTAGTTTGATTTTTATGTTTGGCTTTAAGCTAGTGGTGTGCAGCCCTCAAGACCTTTACATTTTCCGACTACTGGCTTCAACCAAAAGAAGCATAGTTGATGAGCTTGTGAGTGCAGATCTCTTTACAAATTTTTCCGGCTAAATTTAGTTTTGGATTCGATGAAAATGGAAACGTTAGCATGTTGTTGTTGTCTCTGGTTCAGGAACCGAAATTTAAAGTTGGTCTCTGCCACTTCGTAATTACTTAGTTTTGAAATGATTCTAAATATTGGTGTATACAGGAATCTACCATGGGGTAACCCATGGGTCAGAAAAGGTGAAATCTAGACTCGGCCGGGCCGAGCTTGGAATAGATTTGAGTCCAGTTTGGACTATTGTTTAATGAATACAAATATTTTTTATCAATAATTAATTTGGGTCTTTTGAGTTTTTAATGCTGGGTTTTGGATGCGTAAATTTTTTTGTTAATTATACTGTCTGGTCTAAATCCGGCTTATAATCAGGTGTAGTGCAGCCCGTTGCCTTTAATTTTGGAACAAAGTCTGCATTCGTTTTATAAGCTTAATTTGTTTAAACTATCCGTGAATTAGATCGGTGGAAAGTGACATCAGAATCATTTACGGTCAACAAATATTTATAATAATAGGTGAATGGTTCCTCAAACTCGGACACCATGATTCTCGAGTGACATGGCAATGGTATTGGGAGGTGATTTACAGATAGGGTAAAGGCAGGCGCAGAGGTAGACCCAAAAATGATGCTGGATGACACACTTGACTTTGAAAGCATCAATCATGAATCCACTGTCACTGTTTCAATTCAATGTCTTCACAGGTGAGTTTGAGGTGGCGGTCTCGTGTGGTGTGGTGCGGTACAGTTAATTTACTTTTTGTCTTACGTTACAGTATCGTTATAGTATTTAATCTCATTGTCACCTCTATTTTTACACTAACCGCAGTTAAATGCACCGTTCATCCAAACTTACCTTACATCTTGACTGTAATTAGATGAAAACAAGCATTTGAAGGAAAATGAACAAATTAACTTTATAATTTAATTAAACTTTGTTATGTAATTAATTGTTAGATGATCAAATAAGCACATCACATCAATTTTTGTTCTTGTTGATTAGTATTGAAAGCCAAAAGTTGATCGTGTATTGTTTCAATGATGATGCCCCAGAATGTCGCTTACCTTTAAGCTGGAAAGCTGTATCAGCAAATAGGCACCAATATATGTCAGCATAGCCTTGGTATGAATGCTTGCACAACTTTGGACTAGGTTTCAAACTGGATTAATTACAGTTGCACACAGCAGGAAGGAAACGAAACCCAAGTGCTCTTCTTCTTCCACCTTTAATTTTTGTATTCCATTACCTTAAAAAGGAATTTATCCCCTTGTCTATCATATTAAATATGGTGACAGTACCCTAAAAAAAATATGGTCACATTATTGTTTTAGATAAAATTCTATGCGACCCAGGCATATTTTAATTAGGTTGTGATATTCGGTCATTGTTGCATAATTCAATTATAATCGAGTTTATTTATGGGATTAGATTAATTCATCTAATTTATTGATCATTAAAATTAATATTTGATTTGTGCATTCCATTTCTTAAAAAAAGAAGAGTGCCCTACGTGTAAGAGAGATATGGAAGATGTTTGAGTTTGGATAATATGAGGGCTCCGCCCTCCACTGTTTGGCGTATACTATCCTTCCTGCCAAATTGCTAATGTGTTTTTAACTATCAAACAACGTGATTTGTTTGGACTTAGACTACCATTCATTGTATTTGTTGATATAGTTACAACTTTGTTTTTGACTGACCTGAAATGTGGAACAAAACAACAAAAACACTAATCTTCCATCAATTTCGATTAAAGACCAATCCCTTTGGCTATTAGACATGAAAACAAATTGAAGTGATGCCTATCCATCCGGCATCGGTTGGATGGATAAATGAACCAGTTTTTAAAACAACAAAAGCATGTTAATCAATTGAAGTAAACAAGGCTACAAGTTTATCTTGTAGGTAGAGTTCTTTTAGATTATAGTAATTATTTAGTTTATCTTATGGATATATAAAAAGTTAGTTAATAAAATATGTTGCAAGTAAATAAGAGGAGCAGATTAAGCCACGATCTTACTCTTTATTTTTCCTTTTTTAAGCTAAAAAGGGTCCAAACAATAAATGAAATGCCTAGCAAATCTGACACTCGGTCTTCGGTGCCACTTATACGGCTACCATCGTAATTGGTAGTGCTTAAATCTGAATGTGATGTTGCTAAGGTTTTCGGCTTTTGCCTCCACACCGCATCACTCTGTGACGTGGCACCATTCTATCGGTTGAATCTCACCCATTGTCCCAACACAATGACTCCTTTTTTTCCCAAAACGACATAATTGGACCGACAAGTGGCGACCATGCAGGGGGATAACCGAATGCTTGTCGTATTGTAACCGAAAGATCCTGTCCATCCAACGGCTAGCAGATGCGATTGCACGGTTAAAGATTTTCATCACAGAAAAAGAAAAGAACAAGGAGCTCACCGTTTGCTTTCCCTGTGCACCCACGTGCCACCGTCTCATTGAAGGGGAATAATTGTAAATAAACCAAAATAAAAGGGTTTAGATTAGGTGGAGACAATGAAAGGATAGCTACAAATGGCAAAAAAGTGAGAAAAGCAAATGAAACGTGGCGACTTATCCTTATGCTTTGGAGTTTAGAGTTAGACAGCCGATATCAGTGTCGTTAATTTCATTTGTCGCTGCCGCATCCACCTTAAAAACCCCTCTAAAAAAAATAAATTGTACTTCTTCAAAAACAAAACAAAACGGTGAACATGGTGGTGCCTGACAATGGAGGCGGAGAAGGGTTATGTTTGAGTTACACGACGGCGTTTTCAAAGAAAATCGGAGACGAGATTAATCAAATGGAGTCAAATAATATCCTAGTGAAGGAAGAGCCAGTAGCTGAAAGTAGCGGAGAAGAAGATTATCAAGAGGCTTTGTTGATCAAAGCAGTTAAAGAGGAAGAAGAAGATGATAATGATGATGAAACCGGTGTCATTGATGATATGATGAACTGCGGGGATTGTAACAACGTCAGCAATAATGGGTCGTCTTCTTGCAGTTCATCTGTTGATTTGCCGAAACCTATGGAAGGATTGAACGAGTCGGGTCCTCCTCCGTTTTTGAAGAAAACATATGAGATGGTGGAGGATCCGGTAACCGACCCGATTGTTTCCTGGAGCATTAACCGCAATAGCTTCATCGTTTGGGATTCTTATAAGTTCTCAGAAGATCTCCTTCCTAAATATTTCAAGCACAAGAACTTCTCCAGTTTCATCCGCCAACTCAACACTTATGTAAGCACTTTTAACCCTGTCTTTATATATCAAATTTTCACTGGGCCTTTAAAATTTTTGTTTTTTGTTTTTTTTTTTTAACATTGAGTATATTCTTTTCTGGGATGTTTTAGGGGTTTAGAAAGATTGACTCAGATAGATGGGAATTTGCAAATGAGGAGTTTCAAAGAGGAAAGAGGCATTTGCTGAAAAACATTAAGAGAAGAAGTAGATATAATAGGCAACAACAAGGTGGAGTGAATTGTGCTAATAATTCAACTAGTAATATTGGTTTGGAAGCTGAAGTTGAGATATTGAAGAAAGATCGGAGTATACTGCAACTGGAAGTCTTGAAACTGAGACAACAACAAGAAGAATCAAATCATCAGCTGAGTGCTGTTCATGAGCGGATTCGTTTTGCTAAGTGTAGGCAACAACAAATGTGCAATTTCATTGCTAAAATAGCAAAGTATCCCAGTTTTATTAATCGATTGACTAAGAAAAGGAAGCAGCAAAATATAGAGATTGATGAAGGGGAGTTTAGCTTTAGCAAGAAAAGGAAGTTTCTTGAGACGCAAGTCACAAAGTGCTTGCCTGGGGCTATGGGGATGACTGACCTAAGTGTCAAGTGCAGGAACCAAGTTAATGAAGAGGGATTGAAATCAATACAAGCTGCTGAGATCTCAAAGCTTTTGCCTGATTATAAGGAGAAGAACAACAACCAAACCCTTCACGATGAAAAGAGCAGTGAACCAGCAATGTCTTCTGTTTATGATGTTATGTCCAAAAATCTGCTAGGGGAAAGCTCAGGTGTTGAGAATGCAACAAATGAAGAGCTATCATCAGTGAATGATTCCAAGATCTATCTTGAGTTGGAGGATTTAATCAGCTGGAAGCAATGTAACTGGGGTGGTTTTGCAAGTGAATTGGTGGAGCAAACTGGCTGTGTCTAACCTAGAGATCCACTCCTTACCAAAACAAAAGTATACCTTATTTTATATGTGTGTGTGTATGTGTGTGTGTGTGTGTGTGTGTGTGTTTTCATGGTTATAATATTATTTATACGATGTCTTATTAGGCTGCTATTGATTGCAGGAAGGTGAATGGTTGCTTTGGTTGCTGCCTTTCTTTCTTCATCTTCATCGATATACATGAACAAGGCTCTTCCATGATTATTTGTTGAAGGCAATTTGGAGCTGATGGCAACGAATGTTTCATTATAAACCAGTGACAGTGTCATAGAATGTTCATATATAGCTTTCTGTATTGTCCTTTTCTTTTTTTTTCCTTTTTAAGGTTGTAAAAGTTTCTACACTATACTCTGTAAATACAAACATCTACTCTTTTTATCATCTACACTTGAAATTTTACCATATTCTCCTACTTCAGTTTAGGTTAAAATCATGGTGTTTACGTATGTGAATGCAGGAAATCGTATCTTGATTCCATTTTTTTAATTGAAAAAAGCAAAATTCATATTACTTGACTATATGTAGTTTGAACCTAAAAGCTTTTTTAATCGTGATTATGGGATTCGGGCGTTTGTGGTGGTGGTTCTTTCTATATTTGGATACTGGAATAATCATCAAAAGTAGGATGCAAGTTGAATTTTATTAATTTGATTCATGATATAAATGGGGTAGTGTATGTTCATGATTTGATTTGATGCTTGGCTAGAAGGTTCAAAGGACAATGCTATGAGGTAAAAGTAATGCCACGCCACTGATTGTGATTAATAGCAATTTTAGGTAAGATTTGCCTCATTGGGAAGGGAAAGAAAGTGGTTCAACAGATGACGTAATTTGTTTCCTAAAGAAGCAAATTTGATATCCAATATTATTAAATAATCATAAATAGACCCCACCAACAGAAGCACCGGATTTTATCTACTTCAGCCTCCCCCAAGTGGATCAAGTACGGAGCCTCCACCATACGGGCCATTCTTCCTCTTCAATAAGTAATTATAATTTTTGTGAAAAAATTATAAAATATGATTGATTTATTCTAAAGCTTTTAATTAAGTTACTCAATTTTTTTAAATAGTTAATGTATGATTTTTTTTTCTTTTTGCAAAAGTTCTTGTTTTTTTTTTCTTTTATAGTTTAATTTTTTTTATTAAATAATTTTAAACGTCGCGAATCTATAAATTAAAATTCAAATAACTTTCTTCTACAATCTTCAACATTAGTCGCTAGATTAATTTGGATCTCATGTATGTTACTTTACTCGTAGAAGGATGCTGATTCATCGTACTAATTATTAAATTATCACTTGGAACTCACTAACTTAGCTTTCAAAGAGAAAAATTAACAACTTAATGACTTAAATTAAAACTTTTAAAATTGAATAACCAAAACGTAATACATTTAGTCACATTAGGTGTAATTCACCCTAACCTTTCTTTTATATATTTAAAAGCTTGGGTATCGGTTAAAGTCTAAGTTTCAATTTAAGTAAATCTGTAAGTTGTTTTTATATTTTATTTGATTCTTAATTAATTTGAATCCAATTAGTTATTGAATAAATTATTTAATTCAGTGGTTGTAATCATCGAAGAAATTAGGTGTATATGCCATTTTTAAAACAAATTTAGTAAATTAGGTCAAGTTTTTTTCAAAATTAGAGAAATAATTTAATTTTTGTAAGAGAAATTGAAAACACCTGCTTTCGGGGGTGAAAGAAAAGGAAACAATACAAGCTAAATTCTCAAAGGAGCATCCACAAATAATCTTAAGCCTAGACTTCTAATGCGAACAATCTTGGCTAGGCTATTCCCAATTAGATTATTTCCCCTGGGTCACTGTTCCAGCTTTTTAAGCGTCTGATGAATTGTAACACCTCATACCCGTACTCGAGACCGATATAGGATATGAGGCATTACTGAAATTTTCAAGATAATTTCAATTAATTTATATCGTTTAACATTCATTTTCATGTTTCATTTAACATCCTTTTTATATTATAATTCTCGTATCATATCAAATATTCTATCCATTGAATCATTGGAGTTCCGATGGATTTTTCAACAGTACACTAAAAGCGTACATTTCCATATTCCATCAATTCATATTCAGAAATAACCCTTAGGACGTTTAATCATCAATCACTCTCTCGAGTCACATCTCATGTAACTGTAGTGAATCAGGATTACATTTTCAAGTCAAATCCTATCCACCTTAGGTTACCATAATGAATCATATATCATGTAACTGTAGCGAATTAGGATTACCTTTTCAGGTCAAATCCTATCCACCTTAAGTTACCATAGTGAATCAGGAATAAATCCTATTCACTTTAAATTACCATAGTGAATCAGAAACAAATCCTATCCACTTTGAGGTATTATAGTGAATCAGGAACGAATCCTATCCACTTTATATTCTCGAGAAGGCTTTTGTCAGATTAACCGTCCGGGTTATCTATTTCTGCAACACATGCAGGAACTCTTTCATTTGGGAAATCACCTATATCCATCCGGAACCCAATATTCAAACAAATTTTATCCATTTCAATAGTTTCAGAACATGTATTATTTCTTTCATTTTAACATCCATACATTTCATATATTTAATTCAAACATCATATAAAATACAATATAATATTTAAATTGACATATTTATATGCTCATTCAAGTTATACGAACCAACCTGACTATATTGCAAAAATACTAAGATTTAGGGGCATTTTGGTAATTTATCATTTTCCCAATTTTCACCCGATCTTAAATTAATAATTTCATTAAATTTATTAATTTAGATAATAAAATAATTCATTCCCTTCAATTTGGTCATTTTGACATTTTTACAAAATTACCCCCTAAAGTTTTACTTTTATTCAATTTAGTCCTTGAGCCTAAAACATGCAAATTAACCATAATATATTTTCCTCCCCCTCCTCTCCATTCCACATCCTTAATGTATATAACACACTTGTAAGTAACATTATCTAAAATTTTTATTATTTACTTTTATGAATATTCAAACTGTCTATCTGTGTCATAGTCACTAAATTATTTATATCTGAAGCTATAGAACTCAAAATTAAGATCCTATAATTTTCCCTGAAAATAGATTCATATATCTTCTTACCATAAAATTTTTAGAATTTTTGGTTCAGCCAATAAGTACAGTTTATTCTTTAAAGTTACCTCTATTCTGCTGTCTGACAGTTTTGACCCTTCTTCACTAAAAATTAATTATCTCCTCGTACAGAATTCGAATGATGTTTCATTTTATTTCTTTGGAAAATATACTCATTAAAGATTCTAAACATATAAATTTAAGCCCCTAATTATTTTTCTCCAATTTTTTTATGATTTTCCAAAGTCAAAACAGGAGAACCCGAAATCATTCTGACCTTATCTCACAAAATTTATTATATCTCATGATTTAAAATTCCATTGCTTACATAATTTCTTCTATAAGAAACTAGACTCAATAATATTTAATTTCATATTTTATTCATCCTATAATTCGATTTCTACAATTTTTTGTGATTTTTCAAAGTTAGACTACTGCTGCTGTCCAAAACTGTTTTAGTGCAAGATATTAATTACCATGTTTATAACACCCTTATTTTCTTTTTCTACACTATTTCTCATCACTTTCTCTTATTTTCTCTTCACTAACATATCAAGAACATAGGAACATATGTAAGGAAACTCTACATTAACATTAATCCCATGCTTTTTCAATAATATCAAACTTAAAAATATATTGAAATCATGATGTTCTTACCTTTTTCTATTGATTTCAATCTTCATCTTGATTTTCTCTCTCCTTTAGCTTCCATTTCTTGAATCCAACTTGATATTCTAACTTCCAATAGTCTCCTTAACATTTTTATCTCTTGGTAGCTATGGAAATTCTGTAATGGCCTAAATTCAAGGTTATCGGAACAATGGTTTCGTAACCATAGATCCGATTTAAAGAGAAATTTATTTCAATATTTTTGCTTGAAAATTGATCTGATAGGAAAATCGTATGAAAATATTGATAGAAAAATTTTACCAATTTAGTGATTAGATAGAAAAAGAAATTATTGAAGAAATTGGGTAAAAACAAGATATCGAGACCTTTATCTCGAAAAACCGAGTCAAAAACAATTTTATAAATATTTATGAAATGTTATTAATGTGGTATTAAAATTTCGTTAGGAAATTTTAATGTTTGGGTAGTCAATTAAATGAAATGGACTAAATTGTAATAGGTGTAGAAGTTGCTAGAATGATTAAATAGCTTAAGAGTCTAATGAGAAAGGATTTAAAAGGAATTAGACCCAAAATTTATTTGGGCTGGACAGCAAGGGTATGAAATCAGCAGAAAAATTGATAAATTAAGGGTAAAATTAGAATATTGCAAAATTAACTAAATAAAGCTAGGACTAAATAGGAAATATCTAGATTTCTCTTCATTTCTCTTCAATTCCAGCAGCTAAAAACGCCATAGGAGGGTTCTCTAAGTTGGTATTCCATAAATTTTGCACCAAGTGAGTTAATCCTTGCCTTTTTCTTGTAATTTTTGTGTTTCTAAGACTTTTACAACTAGGTCCTACTATTAAATTCATTAGTTTTTGATTTCATGGATGAAATTGAAGGTCACCATGGTTGAGTGCTGTAAGATTATGATGAAATAGAATGAAATTAAAGCTTTAATTTGTTTATGAGATGATTTTATTAGGTAGTTTCAATAGAAATTGATTTTTTAGGACCTAATTGTAAAAATGATTGGAATTAAAGTCTATTGCTGAAATTCTGATTCCTAAAGGTTGTAAACTAGTTTAAGGTGATAGAATAAAATGTTAATTGAGAAAAACCAGCTCAATTGAGAGGCTAATTGAGTAGGGATGAAATTATCATTTATTAAAAGCTTAGGGGAAAAATAGTAATAAACAGCTTGCACACAAACAGTTTGGACAGCAGCAGTAGACTAACTTTTAAAAATCACCATAAGTTGTAGAAATCGAATTATAAGATGACAAAAATATAGAATTAAAGCTTATTGAGTCTAGTTTCTCATAGAAGAAATAGTGTAAGCAATGGATTTGTTAATTTTGAGATATAATGAATTTTGTGAGACAAGGTCAGAATGAATTCGGGTTCCCCTGTTCTGACTTTGAAAAATCATAAAAAAATTTAAGAAAAACAATTATGGGCTTAAATTTATATGTCTAGAATCCTTAATGAGTCTATTTTTAAGAGAAACAAACGAGAACATTATTTGAATTCTGTATGAAGAGATAATTAATTTTTAGTGAAGAAGGGTCAGAACTGTCGACAGCAGAACAGGGGTGAGTTTAAAGAATAAACTGTACTTATTGGCTAAACCAAAAATTCTGAAAATTTTATTGTAAAAATATATATGAGTCTAGTTTCAGGGAAAATTAACGGATCTTAATTTGGAGTTCCGTATCTCAAGTTATAAATAATTTAGTGACTATGACTCAGGTAGACAGCTTTTACTGAACTATAAATAATAGTTGAATTATAGAGAATGTTGCATATGAACATGAAATGTATTAAATTGATAATTAAATTTATTTATTTAGATCCGGAAGATTCAAATAAGAAGCTAGATCGAGGAAAGGAAAAAGTTCGGGATTAGTAGATTTTTATTGTTTACACACAAGTATCAAGGTAAGTTCATGTAACTTGAATTATATTCTTAAATGCTTGAGATTGTATGTTATTTATGTGAAAATGATTTGAATGTTCATTGTATGAAAATTTATGAAACATTGATATATTTGATAAAATAGGAAGAAATCTCGTTTGAATGAAAGGAAAATTCGATGGATATCTTAAAGGGAATTGACGGTAAAAAGGATCTAGCCCGGACGGGTGATCCTATCCTGATATAGCCCTCCCGAAGAATATGTGTAAAATGGATTTAGCCCGGACGGGTAATCCGAATTAGGGTTTGAATTTAGCATGGACTGGTAATCCCGACAATACTCTATGAGTTTATATTGCAAGGGATTTAGTCTGGACTGGTAATCCCCCTACAAGGTTGAGGTTCGCGGGAGTGTGCTCTCTGAAATGGATATGTGTGCACATGAATATGAATTGACGGACCCGGAATTGTACAATAAATGTGTACCTCTGAAAATCCATTGAAATTTCGATAAATTCAACGGGATAAATATGGAAAAATAACAAGGAAATGGAAATCATGGTATTGACGAGCTCATCAATCATGGTATATATATTATTGATACATGGAAATTATTGTACTAACTTGAATGTTGAGTTTGTGCATGTTAGGGTAATAATGCATTGAATGGATATATGAATGTTTATTATATTGTATTGAAAATATTAGGTAAGTATAATTCTTGTTACTTGAGCTTACTAAGCACAAAGTGCTTACCCCGTTTCCTTTTTCCTTGTTTTGTAGTGTTATGAGCTCGGAGGTCGGATTTGGTCGAGGACACATCACACTGTCAACCTCAGGATTTCGGTATATAAAGAAACTTTATTTTGGAAATCAATGGCATGTATAAGCTAACAAAGTAAATGTTAACGTGAAATGAATGTAAAGATAGCCATTAGTATGGTTAACAAACCTGGTTTTAGATATGTGATGACGTTATCTTATAAATATGCATGAATTTATCTTGAAAATATGTTGAATTGATTTGGTTGATGTGGATTGGTCTCGATTTAATATTGCAAGGAAGGTTAGATATTTATAAAAGGGGCTATATTGAATATAAAAAAAAAATAATTCGTAAACTCCGGTAATGCCTCGTACCCTATTCCGGCAATGAATATGGGTAGGGGTATTACATTTATTGGTATCAGAGCTACGGTTTAGCCGGTTCTAGGATCGATGTAGCAAATACGGGATTAGCTATACATGCCATTTAAATTATTATTGATAGTGTGATATCTCCTGACCATTTAAAATGTGTTTTTCTTATAGTAATGTCATCCGACCGAGCTCAATCTGAGGAAGCTGGGAGTCATGCTCTGGCTTCAGTACAAAGAGAAGAAACTAGCAGTAGAAGGCCCGAGACAGAGGGTCGAGGGGAGAAGGCAAAAACAGCCTTCTTTCAAATGATGAATGAATGGTTTAATCAATACTTAAGAACTAACCCTCTAGTGCAGCAAGTTCAAGCTCCCCCTCCTGCTCCTCTACCGGTTCTCGAGATCCCACAAGGTACGGGTATTGAATCTGTTAGAAAAGGGAAAGCTTCAGTAGATAAAATTCGAAAATATGAGGCCGAAGAATTTCGAGCAGCAGTTGACGATGATTCCGAACGGGCTGAATTCTGGTTAGAAAACACTACTCGGGTTCTGGAGGAATTATTGTAATGGCCTAAATTCAAGGTTATCGGAACAATGGTTTCGTAACCATAGATCCGATTTAAAGAGAAATTTATTTCAATATTTTTGCTTGAAAATTGATATGATAGGAAAATCGTATGAAAATATTGATAGGAAATTTTTATCGATTTAGTAATTAGTTAGAAAATTTTTTTTTTGAAGAAATTGGGTAAAATAAGGTATCGGGACCTCTATCTCGTAAAAACGAGTCAAAAATAATTTCATAAATATTTATGAAATGTTATTAATGTGGTATTAAAATTTCGTTAGGAAATTTTAATGTTTGGGTAGTCAATTAAATGAAAAGGACTGAATTGTAATAGGTGTAAAAGTTGCTAGAGTGATTAAATAGCTTATTAGTCTAATGAGAAAGGATTTAAAAGGCAATTAGACCCAAAAGTTATTTGGGCTAGACGGCAAGGGTATGAAATCAGCAGAAAAATTGATAAATTAAGGGTAAAATTGGAATATTACAAAATTAACTAAATAAAACTAGGACTAAATAGGAAATATCTAGATTTCTCTTCATTTCTCTTCAATTCCAGCAGCTAAAAACGCCATAGGAGGGTTCTCTAAGCTGGTATTTCATAATTTTTGCACCAAATCCAGAAGATTCAAATACGAAGCTAGATCGAAGAAAGGAAAAAGTTCGGGATTAATAGATTTTTACTGTTTACAAACAAGTATCAAGTGTTAAGAGCTCGGAGGTCGGATTTGGTCAGAGACACATCACACTGTCAACCTCAGGATTTCGGTATATAAAGAAACTTTATTTTGGAAATCAATGGCATGTATAAGCTAACAAAGTAAATGTTAACGTGAAATGAATGTAAAGTTAGCCATTAGTATGGTTAACAAACCTGGTTATAGATATGTGATGACGTTATCTTATATAAATGCATGAATCTATCATGAAAATATGTTGAATTGATTTGGTTGATGTGGATTGGTCTCGATTTAATATTACAGGGAAGGTTAGATATTTATAAAAGGGCTATATTTAATATAAAAAAAATTTAATTCGTAAACTCCAGTAATGCCTCGTACCCCATTCCAACAATGAATACGGGTAGGGGTATTACATTTATTGGTATCAGAGCTACGGTTTAGCCGGTTCTAGGACTGATGTAGCAAATACGGGATTAGCTATACATACCATTTAAATTATTATTGATAGTGTGATATCTCCTGACCATTTAAAATGTGTTTTTCTTATAGTAATGTCATCCGACCGAGCTCAATCTGAGGAAGCTGGGAGTCATTCTCTGGCTTCAGTACAAAGAGAAGAAACTAGCAGTAGAAGGCCCGAGACAGAGGGTCGAGGGGAAAAGGCAAAAACAGCCTTCTTTCAAATGATGAATGAATGGTTTAATCAATACTTAAGAACTAACACTGTAGTGCAGCAAGTTCAAGCTCCCCCTCCTGCTCCTCCACCGGTTCCCGAGATCCCACAAGGTACAGGTACTGAATCTGTCAAAAAAAGGAAAGCTCCAGTAGATAAAATTCGAAAATATGGGGCCGAAGAATTTCGAGCAGCAGTTGATAATGATTCCGAACGGGCTGAATTCTGGTTAGAAAACACTACTCGGGTTCTGGAAGAATTATCTTGTACACCAGAAGAATGTCTGAAATGTGCCGTCTCACTGCTAAAAGATACAGCTTACCATTGGTGGAATACTAAAGCTTCAGTTGTTCCGAAAGAAGAAATTACATGGGAATTCTTTCAGACCGAGTTCAGAAAAAAATATATCAGCCAGAGGTTCCTTGACCAGAAAAGAAAAGAATTTCTTGAGCTGAAACAGGGCAATAGATCAGTATCTAAATATGAAAGAGAATTTGTTCGATTGAGTAAATATGCTCGATAATGGGTACAGTCAGAAGCTGAAATGTGCAAACGATTCGAAGAAGGGTTGAATGAAGACATTAAGTTACTGATCGGAATTCTTGAAATTCGAGAGTTTGCTACATTGGCAGAGAGAGCTTATAAAGCAGAAGAATTGAGCAAAGAAAAGAAACAGGCTGAGAGGGAAGCTCGAATTTTTAGTAAAAGACCGATGGGAAAATCCCAGTTTTCTGCTTCAAAGAAATTGAAGAAATATCAGGATCGTTCTACTTCAGCCATTGGGTATTCGGGCAAAGAGCGAGGTTCTCAACGCACTAATCCAAGGCCTTCTACTCCATCAGTGACCAGTGTTGGCAGTGTTGGCACTCCTAAACCGAGATGCCAGTACTGTAATAAAGCTCATTTTGGTGAATGCCGATTTAAGAGTGGGCTTGTTACCGATGTGGTTCTTTTGACCATTTCCTCAGAGATTGTCCAGAAAGGGTTGAAAAAGAAGTTGAACATATATCGAAGCCGAGTAATCTAGTTTCGAGGGGCAGACCACCTCGACCATCCGGTAATGTCAGTGGTAGTCGAGGAGTTACAAAAGATACTATAGGTAGGCCTGAGGTACGAGCACCTGCTAGGACATATGCCATTCGTGCCAGAGAAGATGCTTCATCACCCGATGTTATTACTGGTACATTTTCTTTACTTGATACTGATATTACTGCATTGATTGATCCTGGTTCTACACATTCATATATATGTGTTAAATTTGCAATTGTTAAAAATTTATCTGTTGAACCTACTGAATTTGTGGTTAAAGTCTCAAACCCCCTGGGCCAGTCTGTGTTAGTGGATAAAATTTGTAAAAATTGTCTACTGATGGTAAGAGGTTATTGTTTCCCGGCTGATTTGATGTTACTGCCATTTGATGAATTTGACGTGATATTGGGTATGGATTGGTTAACTCAGCATGATGCAGTAGTAAATTGTAAACAAAAATATATTGTGCTAAAATGTCAGAATGGTGAGTTGCTCCGGGTTAAATCTGATCAGACAGAAGGGTTATCTGATATGATTTCAGTAATGGAAGCACAGAGGTATGTCAAAAAGGGGTATGATGCTTACTTGGCTTATGTACTCGACACCAAGGTATCTGAGTCAAAGATACAGGCAGTTCCAGTGGTATGTGAATTTTCCGATATGTTTCCAGAAGAATTACCAGGATTGCCACCAGAAAGAGAAATGGAATTTTTTATAGATTTGATTCCGGGAACTACTCCGATCTCCATAGCTCCGTACCGGATGGCTCCTATAGAAGTAAAAGAGTTAAAGACACAGTTGCAAGAGTTTGTTGACAGGGGTTTTGTTCGACCGAGTCATTCACCTTGGGGTGCTCCGGTTCTGTTTGTGAAAAAGAAAGATGGGTCTTTGAGATTGTGTATCGACTACCGGCAGCTTAATAAAGTAACCATAAAGAATAAGTACCCGTTACCCCGGATTGATGATTTATTTGATCAGCTGAAAGGTGCTACTATGTTTTCAAGGATTGATCTTCGATCAGGTTATTATCAGTTACGGGTAAAGGAGTCAGATGTGCCAAAAACTGCCTTTAGAACCAGGTACGGGCATTATGAGTTTCTAGTTATGCCGTTTGGGCAAACTAATGCTCCTGCAGTATTCATGGATTTGATGAACCGGATATTCAGACCGTACTTAGACAGATTTGTAGTAGTATTCATTGATGATATTTTGGTTTATTCTCGGGATGAAGAAGAACAAGCAGAACATTTGAGAATTGTATTGCAAATTCTACGAGAGAAGCTGTTGTATGCTAAATTCAGTAAATGTGAATTTTGGCTTCAAGAAATGAGTTTTCTTGGACACATTGTATCTGCCGAAGGCATCAGGGTCGATCCAAGTAAAATCTCAGCTATTGTCAATTGGAGTCCACCGAAGAATGTATCTGAAGTTAGAAGTTTCTTGGGTTTAGCTGGTTATTATCGAAGATTTGTACAAAGATTCTCTATGATAGCTTCTCCAATGACTCGATTATTGCAGAAAGATGTAAAGTTCGAGTGGACTGATGAATGTCAACAAAGTTTCAACTAATTGAAAGACCTATTAACAAAAGCACTTGTATTAGTGCAGCCTGAACCGGGTAAGGAATTTGTTATTTACGGTGATGCCTCATTAAATGGTTTAGGTTGTGTTTTGATGCAAGAAGGTAAAGTAATAGCCTATGCTTCAAGACAACTTAAACCACATGAAAGAAATTACCCAGTACATGATCTTGAATTAGCTGCTATTGTATTTGTGCTGAAGATATGGCGGCATTACTTGTACGGTGAGAAATGTCATATTTATACTAATCATAAAATCTTGAAATATTTGATGACACAGAAAGATTTGAATTTGAGACAGCGCAGGTGGCTTGAACTAATAAAGGACTATGATTTGATTATTGATTACCATCCGGGTAAGGCTAATGTTGTAGCTGATGCTTTGAGCCGGAAATCTCTGTTTGCTTTACGAGCTATGAATACCCGGTTATCATTGACTGATGATGGTTCAATCCTAGCTGAATTGAGAGCTAAACTGACATTTTTACAGCAAATATGTGAAGCTCAGAAGAATGATGAGAAGTTACAGGTTAAACGGGCACAGTGTGAGTCAGGTAATGATTCTGAATTTCAGATTTGTTCTGATGATTGTTTATTATTCAGAGGTAGGGTATATGTACCTCAGAATTTAGAGCTCATACAGAAGATTCTACGCGAGGCCCACAGTAGTACTATGTCTGTACATCCGGGGAGTAATAAAATGTATAATGATCTGAAAAAGATGTACTGGTGGTCGGGAATGAAACGTGATATCTCTGAGTTTGTATCAAGGTGTTTAATATGTCAACAAGTTAAAGCTGAACATCAGGTACCTTCGGGGTTACTTCAGCCAATTACTATACCGGAATGGAAATGGGAAAGAATCACTATGGATTTTGTATCGGGGCTACCTTTGTCTCCGAGGAAAAAATATGCTATTTGGGTGATTGTTGATCGATTAACAAAGTCAGCTCACTTTATTCCGGTACGTATGGATTATTCTTTAGATAAACTAGTTGAACTGTACATATCTGAGATTGTCAGGTTACATGGAGTGCCTGTCTCCATTATATCAGATAGAGATCCCCGATTTACGTCTCATTTATGGGACAAATTGCAAGAAGCCTTGGGTACTTAGTTGTATTCCAGCACTGCATTTCATCCTCAGACAGATGGTCAATCTGAGCGTGTAATTCAAGTATTGGAAGATATGCTCTGATGTTGTATACTAGAGTTTGAAGGTAATTGGGAGAGGTATCTACCTTTGATTGAATTTGCTTACAATAACAGTTATCAGTCTAATATTAAAATGGCTCCGTATGAAGCTTTGTATGGTAGAAAATGTAGAACATCGTTATATTGGACAGAGCTCAGTGAAAGGAAGATACATGGGGTTGATTTGATTCGGGAAACAGAAGAAAAAGTAAAGGTTATTCGAGATAGTCTAAAAGCAGCTTCCGATCGTCAAAAATCATATGCCGACCTTAAGCGAAAAGAGATTGAATTTCAAGTCGGTAACAAGGTATTTCTGAAAGTATCTCCTTGGAAGAAAGTTCTTCGATTCGGTCGAAAGGGTAAATTGAGTCCAAGATTTATCGGGCCCTATGAAATAATAGAAAGAATTGGACCGGTCGCTTATCGATTGGCATTACCACCAGAACTTGATAGAATCCATAATGTTTTTCATGTATCTATGTTACGACGATATCGATCAGATCCTTCAAATGTTATTTCTCATACAGAAGTAGAGATTCAACCGGATATGACTTACAGTGAAGAACCGGTCAAGATATTGGCACGGGAGACAAAAGAGCTTAGAAATAAAAAAGATAAATTTGGTGAAAGTATCGTGGCAAAAGCACGGGATTGAGGAAGCAACATGGGAACCGGAGGAGGCAATGAGGAAACAATACCCAAACCTCTTTACTGGTAAGATTTTCGAGGACGAAAATCCTTAAAAGGGGGGGAGAGTTGTAATGGCCTAAATTCAAGGTTATCGGAACAATGGTTTCGTAACCATAGATCCGATTTAAAGAGAAATTTATTTCAATATTTTTGCTTGAAAATTGATATGATAGGAAAATCGTATGAAAATATTGATAGGAAATTTTTATCGATTTAGTGATTAGTTAGAAAAAGAAATTATTAAAGAAATTGGGTAAAATAAGGTATCGGGACCTCTATCTCGTAAAACCGAGTCAAAAATAATTTTATAAATATTTATGAAATGTTATTAATGTGGTATTAAAATTTCATTAGGAAATTTTAATGTTTGGGTAGTCAATTAAATGAAAAGGACTGAATTGTAATAGGTGTAAAAGTTGCTAGAGTGATTAAATAGCTTATTGGTCTAATGAGAAAGGATTTAAAAGGCAATTAGACCCAAAATTTATTTGGGTTGGATGGCAAGGGTATGAAATCAGCAGAAAAATTGATAAATTAAGGGTAAAATTGGAATATTGCAAAATTAACTAAATAAAACTAGGACTAAATAGGAAATATCTAGATTTGTCTTCATTTCTCTTCAATTCCAGCAGCTAAAAACGCCATAGGAGGGTTCTCTAAGCTGGTATTTCATAATTTTTGCACCAAGTGAGTTAATCCTTGCCTTTTTCTTGTAATTTTTGTGTTTCTAAGACTTTTACAACTAGGTCCTACTGTTAAATTCATTAGTTTTTGATGTCATGGATGAAATTGAAGGTCACCATGGTTGAGTGCTGTAATATTATGATGAAATAGAATGAAATTAAAGCTTTAATTTGTTTATGAGATGATTTTATTAGGTAATTTCAATAGAAATTGATTTTTTTAGGACCTAATTGTAAAAATGATTGGAATTAAAGTCTATTGCTGAAATTATGATTCCTAAAGGTTGTAAACTAGTTTAAGGTGATAGAATAAAATGTTAATTGAGAAAAATCAGCTCAATTGAGAGGCTAATTGAGTAGGGATGAAATTATCATTTATTAAAAGCTTAGGGGAAAAATAGTAATAAACAGCTTGCACAAAAACAGTTTGGACAGCAGCAGTAGACTAACTTTTAAAAATCACCATAAATAGTATAAATCTAATTAGAAGATGAAAAAAATATAGAATTAAAGCTTATTGAGTCTAGTTTCCCATAGAAGAAATAGTGTAAGCAATGGATTTGTAAATTTTGAGATATAATGAATTTTGTGAGACAAGGTCAGAATGAATTCGGGTTCCCCTGTTCTGACTTTGAAAAATCATAAAAAAATTAAGAAAAACAATTACGGGCTTAAATTTATATGTATAGAATCCTTTATGAGTCTATTTTTAAGAGAAACAAACGAGAACATTATTTGAATTCTTTATGGAGAGATAATTAATTTTTAGTGAAGAAGGGTCAGAACTGTCGACAGCAGAACAGGGGTGAATTTAAAGAATAAACTGTACTTATTGGCTAAACCAAAAATTCTGAAAATTTTATGGTAAAAATATATATGAGTCTAGTTTCAAGTAAAATTAACGGATCTTAATTTGGAGTTCCGTAGCTCAAGTTATAAATAATTTAGTGACTATGACTCAAGTAGACAGCTTTGAATGAACTATAAATAATAGTTGAATTATAGAGAATGTTGCATATGAACATGAAACGTATTAAATTGATAATTAAATTTATTTATTTAGATCCGGAAGATTCAAATACGAAGCTAGATCGAGGAAAGGAAAAAGTTCGGGATTAGTAGATTTTTATTGTTTACAAACAAGTATCAAGGTAAGTTCATGTAACTTGAATTATATTCTTAAATGCTTGAGATTGTATGTTATTTATGTGAAAATGGTTTGAATGTTCATTGTATGAAAATTTATGAAACATTGATATATTTGATAAAATGGGAAGAAATCCCGTTTGAATGAAAGGAAAATTCGATAGATCTCTGAAAAGGAATTGACGGTAAAAAGGATCTAGCCCGGACAGGTGATCCTATCCTGATATAGCCCTCCCGAAGAATATGTGTAAAATGGATTTAGCCCGGACGGGTAATCTGAATTAGGGTTTGAATTTAGCCTGGACTGGTAATCTCGACAATACTCTATGAGTTTATATTGCAAGGGATTTAGTCTGGACTGGTAATCCCGCTACAAGGTTGAGGTTCGCGGGAGTGTGCTCTCTGAAATGGATATGTGTGCACATGAATATGAATTGACGGACCCGGAATTGTACAATAAATGTGTACCTGTGAAAATCCATCGAAATTCTGATAATTTCAACGGGATAAATATGGAAAAATAACAAGGAAATGGAAATCATGGTATTGACGAGCTCATCAATCATGGTATATATATTATTGATACATGGAAATTATTGTACTAACTTGAATGTTGAGTTTGTGCATGTTAGGGTAATAATGCATTGAATGGATATATGAATGTTTATTATATTGTATTGAAAATATTAGGTAAGTATAATTCTTGTTACTTGAGCTTACTAAGCACAAAGTGCTTACCCCGTTTCCTTTTTCCCTGTTTTGTAGTGTTATGAGCTCGGAGGTCGGATTTGGTCGGAGACACATCACACTGTCAACCTCAGGATTTCGGTATATAAAGAAACTTTATTTTGGAAATCAATGGCATGTATAAGCTAACAAAGTAAATGTTAACGTGAAATGAATGTAAAGTTAGCCATTAGTATGGTTAACAAACCTGGTTTTAGATATGTGATGACGTTATCTTATAAATATGCATGAATTTATCTTGAAAATATGTTGAATTGATTTGGTTGATGTGGATTGGTCTTGATTTAATATTGCATGAAAGGTTAGATATTTATAAAAAGGCTATATTGAATATAAAAAAAAAATTAATTCGTAAACTCCGGTAATGCCTCGTACCCTATTCCGGCAATGAATACGGGTAGGGGTATTACAAATTCTTTTGATTTTTGGGTGAAAATAGTGAATTTTTTATAGAAGGACCAAATTGTAAAGAAAGCAAAGCTTTCTTTCTTTCTCTCTTTCTCTCACGTTAGTGCATGGGAAAAATGTTCATCCTCCTCTTTCTTTCCTTACACATATATATATTAAATAAAATAATAATAAAATAATAAAATATCATTTAAAAAAATCAATTTAAAGTATTAATAAACTAATATTTATTTAATTTATCTAAAATATCTCCAACATCATCATTGTCTCTAGATTTCTCTCTCCTTCTAATTGACCATATTACCCTTGATATTTTTTAAAATTCCATCTTTGAGTCATCATTTAATTTGGTAAAATTACAATTTAGTACCTCATAATTCTTCACTTATTCAATTTGGTCCTAATTCATCCATTTTCCTTAGTTTCTAGATCATTCCACCCATAAAATATTTGCACTATTGGTCTTTAAACTTTTTTTATATTTACACTTTAACCCCTCAAGTTTTGAGTATTTACTCTTGTACAACAAAACTTTTCACACTTTTATAATTTAGTCATTTCCTGAATCAAGATATCATAATTTACTTCCCAATGTTTTCATAACTCAAAACTTTCCTTTTTATCACTTATTTCCTTATTTTTCTATATCAAGGATAATATCTTTCTATAGAAAATTTCAGGGTATTACATGAATTCTTCTAATAATGATAGAATTGGAGATTCTCGTATCATCTTTCATGATAGCTTTAATAGCTTCAATACTATCAGTTTGAATAAGGACCTTTTGAAAACACCTATCTGCCGTAAGATTCAGCCAATCCCCCAGTGCTCTACCTTCAAAACTGAACAATTACCCAAATATCTCGCGACCCTATAATCCACTCTCCTTCCTATATCAACTTAAAACACTCCCTGCAAGAGGCTTATTTTCGACTTCTCTCTTTTGCCACATAATCATTTTAGCTTATTTTTTAATTTAAAATTTTTATTAATTTTTAAAGGGATAAATGTCAAAATTATAAATAAACTATGATTTGACTCAGTTTTCACAAATCACTAACACCGTTTTTGAATTAGCATCATTTTAGTTGATATATTGTATACACAAATAATATATTAATCCAATATGAAAATAAACGTAGTTATTTTTTTCTTTAGACGTGCACAATTGAATCAAAATTAATGTTTCATATATGTATATAAACCCCAAATCAAATTTAACAGGTATAACTGTTCCAAATTAAAGTTCATTATCAAATTGCACATTGATATGAAGTTGATGTATAAATTTATCATTTATCCCATTTTTAATCAAATCATTTGAATAGATTAGATTCAAGGTTGATATAATTTTTTATTTAGAAAAATTAACCTGCAATCTAAATAGGTTTATGGATACTTTTAGCATAAAATTTGACTAAAGTTATTAGGATTTAAATTCTAAATTAGATGTTATTTTTTTAATTATTATATTTCATGATGTAAGATATATTCTTTTTTTATTATTATAAGAAAAAGAGATATTTTTTAAAAAATAAGTTCAAAATATTTAAGTTGATTTTGGGAAAAAAAATACTTAAGCTTATGAAGTTTAATTCAAAGTAATAGAACAATTTTGAAAAAATTAGAGATATTTCAAGTTTTCAACCAAAAAAAAAAATTCATCTCTTTAGAAAATGAAAAATATAAAAGAAGACGTGTTTGATTGAAAATTTTAAAAATAATTTATAAAAAAATAAAATATGTAAAATTTAGAAAATAAAAAAATATTGTCATTATTTTCACTAAAAATACTTTATAAAACTAAAAATAATAAAAATAAAGGGTTGAACTAGGGTGATATAAGCAATCAAATATATGTTTTTGAACAAATTTTAAATTATTAAGTCTCATGCTTTAGTTGGAATCCAACTATTAAAAAATTTAAATTAAATTAAAAAGAAAATAAAATAAAATGGTTATGTTGATGTGGCAGGAGAGAGAAGTTGAAAACTCCCTCTGCAGAAAGCATTTTCAGGTAAAATGGGATAGAAACACTTTCTACAAGAGGTGTTTTCAGTTTCTCTCTAAACCGGCCTAATTCACTAAATTCATTTTTCAAATGGTACATGTTTCTCGTAAATCATTGTCTGTGTTAAAATTGATTAACTTTGAATTGAAAGAGAGCATTGGACAGGTGGATGGTGTGAGTGAGGATGTTTTCAATCATTACTGTAAGGCCCTTTTTAATTCTGGGCTTTGGGGATTGTTTGACTTCATCAACTTGTAATCATCGGGGATATGAGTATAGTCATAGATTTATTTTCCGATGCTTAAATTACTACTTTGATGGTTTCCAAATGTCTGGATATGAAAGGAGAATTACTTGTCAAAACATTTACAGAGTTTTACAATAATGTTTAAATATTTTCTACTTTGTTCTTTATTTATTAAACTGCATTTCTAGTAGTAACGAAATCTTACTCTATAGGAGTTGGATGAATAATCTTTCAATGAGTGAAATAAAATCATGAATGTATAATTTTTAGTTTGGTATGAAACCCTGGCTTACATTGTTAAATCAATAAGTTCACTATTCATATTGATTGGGTCAACATTAAATAATAACCAAAAAAGGAACTCAAATTTCGTCTTTTCATTTTTATTGCCTCATGATTTGAATGTTATGTTTGAGATAGTGGCAACTATTCAATGTTTCTCTTTTTTTTTTTATTAAAACAAAATCTTAAAGCAGCTTTTGTTTATCAGCTAACACTCCCGCGGAGGCGGCTATCTGGATCATTCCAAGTACTAAAATATTTTAAGGTAAATTGTACTAATAGTTACTCAAATTTGAGGTTATTGATAAAACAGTCACTTAATTTTTAAAAAATAACAAAACAGTCCTCACTAACCTTTTTTCATTACTGACTTAAACGGAGCTATCATTTTTCATCCTCCTATCACTACTCTCCCATCCCTCTCCCGCTCCCCCACCATCCTTCCCCCTACTGTGATTCTCTCTTCATCCATCCCTCCTCCTACTTTGATTTTTTCCCTCTCTCCCATTATCCCTTTGTTAACCCTCTTTCCCTAATTCAAAAATAATTTTAATAAGAATGATCTCATACATTGTTTATAGAGATTTTTATATATTTTATAAACAGGTTCATAGAGTATAATAATGAATTTAAACGGAACATTTGTCACTGCTTGAATTTACTTGTGTAGTTTAAAGATATTTATGACTATGCGTTAAATAATTACTCAATCTTAATATGTTCATATATGGATTATGTTTGAGATACTGACAATGAATTTTTTTATTCTACAAATATCTTTAAAAAATTATGATGTTTCATTTTTTAAAAATATTTACTGTATTTTTAAAAAACATCTATTAATATATTAATTTTGCAAAATCTTAAAACTCTAATAACAGTATATTAAATATTATTCTCTTATATATTTATATTGTTTTGTATTAAACTTAAATATATCATAGTTTATGCTGGTGGGCTATTTGTTTAGCAGTCAGAGTAGGGTTTACACAAAGTCTTGGTGTAGTCTTGATGTTACAATAATTTGTACCATAACTTAGGTACGCTAAAACTAGTAATAATCTAATACATATAATATATAATATTATTTATTAAATTTAATTAATTATCTGATTTCGAACTAAATTAACCGTTAATTAAAATTTTAAAATATTTTTAATCGATTTCTGATCAAACTAAATCAATTAACTAAATTAAATTAATTTAATCGATTAATTTAATTTTAACCAAAATTTAAAAACCCCAACCATAATTTCGTGTCCCCTTCCCGTTGTTATTAAAGTCCCGGCCCCAAAACTCACCTAACAAATAAAAAGCATTTTAGGTTTATAACAATAAATTCAGAAGAAAACACATTTAATACTAAATTAAATAACAACAAATCACAAAATTATTCGTACTAGGTGCAGTTTCGTAATCACTGTACCAATAATTCTAAACTATAATATTTATCGATAAAAAACACAGTATTAAAACAGCACTGATAAAAAAAAATCATAATAGAATTTTTGTTTAATTTCAATTTTTTTTAAACTACAATAACAAGACAAATTTCAAATAACAAATATGATTAATACAACTCAAATTCAGTCTTATCTAAAATAGTGAACATTTTAATTTTTAAGCCATTGCATAAATTATCTATTTTTAAACTAAGAATTTCAAGTATTATTTATATGTATACAACTAGTACTTAATTATTTGACATAATAAATATTTAAATACGTGTATCATTTTGAATTGAGTAATTAGATTCGAATCAAATATGTTTAAGACCATGGATAATGTTATGTGAATAAGATATTCACTTAATGGTTGAGGTTATGAAACTTTTGTAGTTTTTAATTTAATTTTTAATTATTCTCGTTATAATTGTTGATATATTTTTAATTTTTTAAATAAATTAACGAGAAGTGTACATTATAAATTTAAGTTGAAATATCTTGAAATTTTAGTTAGATTTCTTTTTAAATATCCACGTGTGTTCTTCTATTTTACAGTTTCAATATAATTTTATTCGAATTGAGATAGTATTTAGATAAAACTCTCTCAATAATACTAACTTCAAAATTCAAACTTAATCTAAATGTTTGAGACAAAGTTGGACTTCTATTTCTACCACTTACTTGATTGTGAAATAGGCTTTTTATTGCAATAAAATATATATCTAAATTAAAATAATAAAATTTTTATTTATTATAAATAATTAAACTAAAAAAATCCACAAAGAATCTTATAATAAATAATTCCAAACTGAAAATTTGTTTATAGCAAATTAATCAATCCGGAAAAGTATATTATAAGAATATAATAAAATATTAAAATAATAATAATTTTAACACTATTTATAAAATAAATACCAAATATTAGCTCATTTTATATTACTTTACTATTTTTTTATAATATGTAATCATGTTATTTCAACATCGCCTAGTCTATGCAAAAGGCCCAGTATTGTTTTTCTTTTTTCTTTAGAAAATGCAAAAGGCCTAATCGATGACGCATAATTTTTTGGTCTAGTCTTTTGATGCTACATTTTTCTCGAGAATAATTTCGTGGCTGCTTCTTAAAGGCCCCCCCTCTCACTCAGCTGAAAGGTTTTTTTTTTTTTACTTTAATAATAAAAATAATAATTATAAAAAGGAAACATACTGTAGATTATTATATAAATAATACAAGGATATAAAAAATTAATTGGGAATCTAATCAACAACTTGATTTAAAGATTTTAATTACACTAGCTGCCACCGATGTTACGGCACCACTTTAATTTTTTAAAAAATATTTTTACTATATTTGTTTAGTATTTAAAAGAATTTTTTTTGTGTTGTTTAACAATCTAATGACATGATTTAAAAAATAATTTTTTTTATAAGAAATGAATGTTTTATATTTAGGCAAATTTCAAGACTAATGTCACTAGATATATTGGTGACACCTAAATTTATTATAAAAGAAAATATTATTTACAAAAACAATCTACAGTATACTTCATTTTCATAATTATTCTTTTTATTACATACGTAGAAAAAACCCCTCAGCTGAAAGTAACATTTTGTTTGATAATAAAGAGAGAATAATGTATAAGAAAAATAGACAAATAATACTTCAAATTCACAATTATTGTAATTGAACCAGTTTCTCAAATTAAATAATACGAAACTAAAAAATATTTCAGAAGATTCTTCTACCATGGCCCCAAATTAATAGCCACTTGTTCACTACATTTATAACACTAAGCTGTAACGTTTTCTCTCTTTACATTGATCTTCAATGATGACTATTGATTTGGTAACACTAAGCTATAATAATTTTTTGATTGAAACTGTCATTTTTCCAAATATCGTTAAAAAATTATATTTTTATTTAAAAAAGTAATTTTTTTTAAATATTAAGATAAAAAAAAGTAAAATAATATATTTAGTTTACAAAGGTTAAAATGAAAATCACATGTAAATGTGAAAAAAGCACACGTGTTGCAAGTTTGCTGTATTTAACACGCGTCAAAGTCTATAAGCTATGAAGCCAGCGTTAGAAATGATGTCAAAATTTTGACATCCCTAATTTTAATTCATTGATGCTACAACAATTTCTAATAATATTTTAATCTTATTAACATCAAATCATAGTACCAATATTTCAATACTTCTTCTTTTTTTATTTTGTAAAATTTCATTTAAAATATATTAGATCATGTTGTTGACTCTAATTAATCCTTATGTTTTTTTTATGCTATATATTATACAAAATTTGGATTGTAAGTATAATTTTATTTGCATGTAAATATATATTAGTAATTGAAGTGTAACAAAACTAATATATATACTAACCCGTGTAAAAGGAGAAGAACAGTAGGACGCGAGGAAAAAAAGCAAAGAAAAGGTAGTTTAAAAGGATGGTTTAATACCCAATGCGGTGATTGGTAAAGTGTGGAGTTCAAATCCCAATCAATTCAAAGACTAAAAGGCGATCTTGACTTTGGACCACTACGTTTAGTTTGATTTTGACTGGCTTTTAAGAGTTTTTCTAGCCTTATAAAATTAATTTTGTTTACGGATAAGGAAAAATAATTATGTAAAAATATATTAATAAAATAGGTTGTGCAGGGATGAGGCTGAGGTTTTGAGCTCATGTTTAATATTTTTTATATGGCTTAGATTTAGGTAAAAATTTAAGTTCGTTTTTTATTTAATCTCTAAATTTTTATATTGATCTGATTTAAACTCGACTCGATTTTAACTTATGATGAAGTTTAGTCAATACCTCATTTAAAAAGAAGAGTGAGTGATCTAACTTAAAAGTATATACGAGTAAAAAAGATCTCATAACGAGAGATAAAAAAATCAATTCTAATAGTTTACTATACTAACACATGTCTAAATTCTCAATATATAACATGAAATAAATTCATCAATAATAAAAATTGAACCTACTAATTTTTATATTGTTGTTTTTATAAAAAATAATTTTTAAAATATAATACATCAAATACATTAAAAATATTAAAATAAATATTTTCTAACCATTTGAAAATACATTAAAAAAATATTTACTTAAATAACACTAAGATAGTAACAAAATTAACAATAAAATAAGAGTTATATAATATCTAAACAATAACAACAAAATAGTAACAATATAATAGCAAAATGGTAACAAAATAACATAAAAAAAAAGAGAGGCAAATTCTGGTCAAGCTCGTGCCAAAAAATCTTATCCGAAACTCGACCAATTTAGAAAGCATGCCTTATTTTTTGTCCAAGCCCATTTATCTGGGCCTATATTTTTACCCAAATACTCACATTTTTCGAGTTGGCCTGCGAGTAGCCCACCTAGCCCATGATGAGGTCTAATCTTGACTATCCACTCAATAAGATACCTCATCAAGCACTTGTTTTTTAGATACGAGCACTTCTAAGTGTGAACATGCCTCTAACGATGAGTGGGCCTCACCAAAGAATAACAACAACATTGTATTGCATATGATCACTATGTCTGCACCTCACGTACACTAAACCACTACATGATAAGATGACTTTCCTATAAATATCTTCCCAACAATGAATAAAGGATAAAACTTTTTGAGGCCTAAACTTACTCTCAGTAATTTCTCTCTTCTAGCAATCAACTTGTCCTCTTGTTCATTTTCGACTCTCCGTCTATTTAGGTGAATCGGTCTTCTTAACGCCATACCTTTTCTTCATTGCCTTTTCCCTTATTATACACTGAATCAACATTTGAAAATTATTTTTTTATGAATTTTACATAAAATATAGAGTAAACTACTAAAATAGTCACTTTTGTCTGCCTCAAGTTACATTTTAGTCACTTATGTTATCATGTTGTAACATTTTACTCACCGAGTTGTTAATGGTGTAACAGTATGCTGACGTGGCACGTTAAATAATCATTTCAAACAAAAATTTTAGGTTAAATTCTACAATTGGTCCTTATATTTTTTCATTTTGAGCAATTTTTTTCTTTTATGTTTTTTTAACTTTCTTTTTGTTCTCTCTTTATTTTTCATTCTCTACTGCTTCTCCCTTTGTTTTCCTTCATTCTTCATTCCTATTAACATCGTTTTTCTATATTTTCCATTTGTTAAAACTAGTCCACAAGCTCGTCTCACTTGAAAAAATAAACTTGTTTTAAAAAAAATAAAAGCATAAGGACTAGTTTTAACAAATGAAAAACATAGAAAAAACTACGTTAAAAGAAATGGAGAAGAGAGGAAAATAGAGGGAGAAGCAGAAGAGAATGGAAAATAAATAAACAAAAAAAAAGAAAGTTAAAAGAACATAAAAGGAAAAAAATTGCTCAAAAGGAAAAAAAATATGAGGACCAATTGTATAAATAAAACTAGAATTTTTATTTAAAATGATGATTTAACGTGCCATATCAATTTACAGTTACACCGTTAACAACAATTAATAGCTCAGTGACTAAAATGTTATAATGTGATAACATAAGTGACTAAAACGTATCATTTCAAAAGTAAATGACTAAAATATAACCTGAAGTAAATCAAAATGACTATTTTAATAATTTACCCTAAAATATAAAATAAACTTATAATAATATTTATTACGTTTTAAATAAAAAGCTTTGTAATCATTTTAATTTATTGTTACATTTACTTGCATTTTATATTTGTATTCAAAGATGATTGATATGCGCATAAATTTTCGGCAAAAGGAAGAACATCATCCATTCTAACAAGCAAACTGCGTAGCAGCCATGCTAGTTGTTATCCTATTGTTTAGGCTTTAATTAATCTTGCTTTAGTCAACGAGAATAATCTGTTTGCTCGTCGGACTGTCAATTGTAATTTTAAAAATGATTTCATTTTCATATTTTTCTAACATACCAAATTTCAAATATATTTTGTTTAAATCCCACCAAAACTATGATCACATCACATTATCGCCCCATTAATGTTAGTTAAGATATAAAAAATATTATTATTTTTGAGCCATTATAATTTATTTCGCACTCCAAGTCTCCAACTTTAATAAGAAATTTATTATTAAAAATATATTTTTTTAATAATTTTTAATTTTTATTTTTTTTTAAAAATTAATTAATTATTGATGTGATAATATGCCTGCATGCAATATTAGTAGATAAATAAAAGCTAAATTTTTTATATATTTTAGAATGATTTAATAAATATTACAAGTTTGACAATAAAAAAAAGTGAAATTAAATGGAAAGTTAAAATAATTTATTTTTATAAAATTGAAAGGTTAAATAACTTATTATATTTATTTTTAATGAAAATTAATAATTAACCAAAATCAAACAATATTTAATTTAAAAGTAACAATATATAAAAAATGATTTTTTCCCCAAATTCAATAAACATGAAAAAAAAGTTGGTAAATTTAAACGCCATCTTTCAGAGGAAAACTTTGGGACTGGCAAGAAAATGAAGTCAAGAAAAGTGGTGGGGAAAAATGAATGCGTAGGTGATGGGTGACCGCAGCAATGGGCAAACAACGAGTACAGTGCAGATAGAAAATGGAAAAAGAAAAAAAGTTTGAAGCACAAGGCAAAAGGAAGGCGCGTGTATGACCAAACACTCGTTGACTGACATTAAACACACACACAGACAACAAAGAAATCCCAGTGTGTTCAGATTTTCCTGAAATGGTTTTCATGTATTTTTCATGGGAACTTTCTTTTTTTACCCGGCTTACTTTTCTTGACCAATTTCTCCTCTCTTAGTAATTCCTATATCTGTTATAAAATATAAATATTTCCAAATTCAAGTTTTTCCAATCTCTAGGTTCCAGGAAGGAAAGGGAGTGACCTTTAAAATCGTACTCCTTTGCAAATTTTTTCCATAAAAAAATCCAACATTTCAAAGCTTTGAATTCATCAAACCCACGAGACTTTTAAAAACCGTTGAATAGACCCATCTATTTTCTAAATCCCATCTCAGTTTAGAGTTTCGAGATTTCAAGGGCTGACGTGCCCATTTTATTTGGTAGGATTGGTACGTATTTGAAGGTTTTGTTTGACTTCATTCCTCTTTTACTCATATATAAGAGAGAAGGCAGTCAGATTCTGGGAATCAAATATTTTTATCAACTCCAAAGGGTTTTATATTTTCTTTAGATATTTCATTTCTCTGAGAAAGAGAGCGAAAGGAACACATCTCAAGTCTTATTAAGGATTCAGGTAGACTATATTTATCATGTAATTATTCTGATCTTCTTTTTTTTATTTGTGTGAGCTGAGGTTCATGATTTAATGGAGTTTTAAATGCTCAGTTTATGTTTTTTTCCCCTTCAATTATTGGAGTTAATCAGTTGCAACTCGTGAGTGCTTTGCTTTTAACTTTATGTCTTTATCCTTTGTTTTTGGGTCCTCAACATATCTTTTTCTTTTAATCATAAACAAGAAAGGTCATATCAATTCTTCAAAGTGAAACTTGTTGCTAATAATTTTTTTTGGGTGCATGTATTATCTTGTAATTTAATTAGTTTCACAAATCATGTTGTGCAGGTAGAGGATTATATTGTCTTGTAAGGAAAAAAAAAGGCTTATGGGATTATCGCTTTCCTTGTTACTCTCAGCCTGGCAACAAATTCTAAGTCACAGGTTCTTCTATTTGACTTACAATGTCGGTCTGAGTTCTAAAGATGGAGAGATGACGGTGAGAGTAAATAGCTTCAAGAGAACGGATTCGGACACCGTCACCACCACCAACTCAGCTGTTGGGTTGGATAATAAGATTCCAAGGAAAAATTCAACAACATTGAAAACAAGCAAACCTGATCATAATAACGTAGTGCTTGAGAAATCGTTGTCGTTCAAGGACCTGGTTCAAGATCAAAGGAAACCATTAGTTTCAAGTGGTTCGAATGGATTAATGCATAAACCAATGCCTACACTTTCACTGCCAGAACCAACGATTTTGTTTTCACCCAGACCCGTTAGTGAGCTTGATGCGGCTGCTGTTAAGCTTCAAAAAGTGTATAAAAGCTATCGGACTCGAAGAAACCTTGCGGATTGTGCAGTGGTGATTGAGGAGCTATGGTGGAAGGTATTAGACCTTGCAGAGCTTAAGCAAAGTTCTGTTTCGTTCTTCGATGTTGAAAAACCTGAATCTGCTGTTTCACGATGGGCAAGAGCCAAGACAAGAGCTGCTAAGGTACTGTCTTTTTTACAACATAGTCGTGTTCATGTTGTAAATGCTTAATTAATGTCTTTGTTTAAGCAATATTTATGATATTTCTTCCTTTTGAATTGCAGGTGGGAAAGGGTTTGTCCAAGGATGAAAAAGCTCAGAAATTAGCCCTTCGGCACTGGCTTGAAGCTGTAAGTTTTGCCTTGCTGGTTCCTTCAGTTAATTATCTCGACATAAATATATTGCAGAATATATGACCGGACCATTCAATGCATTTTTGGCAGATTGATCCAAGACACCGGTATGGGCATAACTTACACCTGTATTATGACGTTTGGTTCTCAAGTGAAAGCTCGCAGCCTTTCTTCTACTGGTAATTATTATATTTTATTCTTTAGCAGCCTTTGAGAATTCATCATCACATCTCTCTAAGTCAAAAAGAAAAAAAGAAGAGGAACCTGTTAACGTTTTCTGATGACTATTGTAATTTATTTTCTCAAAAGGTTGGATGTTGGAGATGGGAAAGAAGTAAATCTTGACAAATGTCCAAGGAAAAAATTACAACAGCAATGCATCACATATCTTGGACCAGTACGTTTTTTCATTTGTCAGCCTGTTATGTAATGAATTTTCAGTTTCAATAATTTAATGTTCGGTTACATGATTATCATTCATTATTTGCAGAAAGAAAGGGAAGGATATGAGGTAATAGTTGACCATGGGAAGCTTGTTTTTAGGGAAAGTGGGTTACCAGTAAATACAACTGCTGAATGCAAATGGATATTTGTCCTTAGCACAACTAGGTCCTTGTATGTGGGTCGAAAGGAAAAGGGTAAATTTCAACATTCTAGTTTTCTAGCCGGTGGTGCCACTACCGCAGCTGGAAGATTGGTCGCTAGTGATGGCGTTCTTGAGGTACAAAACCATATTCATTCACACAATGCGATTTCGTTTGCTCGTTTATGGTTTAATGTGTTTTGAGACTTACTTTTGTGTTTCTTCTTCTTGTTTTTTCAGGCCATATGGCCATACAGTGGTCATTATCTACCTACGGAAGAGAATTTCTTGGAATTCATTAGCTTCCTTGAGGAAAATCATGTGAATCTCACTAATGTTAAGGTAAATTAATTTTCATAATTACGAGTTAAGATTAGATCACGTGAATATTCATTAGCTGATGGGATTTGCAATGTTTTGTTGATTACAGAGGTGTGCTATTGATGATGATAACTCTTACGGGCAAGCCCCAGCTAAGGAACCAAAACCAGAACCAGTGGTCGGTTCTAATAAAACCAAGAAAATTGATGTTGGTGATGAAGGTGACAGCATCAGGGGGGCGGAAACAAGCACTGATGAGCATCACCGTGATGAAAAGAGAAGCAGCACCAAGGCGCCAACACCACCAGTGTTCGCTAAGAGATTATCATGCAAGTGGACCACAGGGTTCGGACCCCGCATCGGGTGCGTGCGCGACTACCCCACTGATCTACAGTCAAAAGCACTTGAACAAGTTAACCTATCACCAAGGGTTACTCCTGGGTTCGTGAAGTTTGGTCCAATTCCTTCACCAAGGCCCAGTCCAAGGATCCATCTTTCCCCAAGGATAGCAGGCATGGGACTGCCAAGTCCAAGGCCCATTGCAACAACTAACTAAGCCAGTTCACTTGAAGGAGATGGGCTACTAGGTTGCATGACTTGGGTCGGGTGACCATAAGTTGGGTCAACGACTCGATGATAACTTGCCACCTCCTCTACGGCACTACTTGTGCCGACGGGAGAGTTGGAAAATCAACGAGGAGAACAAACAAGTTGACTGGAAAAAGAATATGTTTTTTCATTCTTTACTTTTTTTTTCTTTGTCCAACAGTGTAATTGAGCCAGGAAAATTTTAATCCTACTTCATTTTTTTCACTATAATAATTAATGGAAAGCTAATAAATCATTTTGAAATATGAAGGTATAATCATTATTATTATTATTAATGCCAATTGCCAACTATATATATGATTTGAGGAAAAATATCAAAGCCAACGTAAAATAAAATATTATTGCATACAAAAATAGATCTGTGTGGACACTGGACAGACAGCAGCTACAACATGCATAACTTACCTTTTGCAGAAAAAGAAAAGCAGAAGATCGTGGAAGCAAGGTACGATCACAGTGAATAATCTAAATCACTGATCAGATCAAAACTAAGAATTCCAGTTCCAATATATATATATAAAATAAAAAAGATAAACACATAAAGAAAGTGCATTAATATATTGAGTAAACCCTAAAACGTTAGGCAGACAGTAAAAAACTTTCTCAATTCCCATCTCTCTCTAGCTGGTAGGGCTAGACAAAGTTAGTGATAGAGATGCAGGTGGGTGGAGGAGGCCATTGCGATGTGCCGTAGGGACCAGTGGAAAATCAGGCAGTGACTAGTATGAGTACGACACTGTTTGCTTGAATGCTTCTAGCCCACGATCATTTCAATCAAAAAGATGATGATGCATATGCAGTTTCTTGCCTTTGTATCCTTTTTACTGTGACTTGTCATCCCATTGTTTTTCTTCAGTATAGTTTCATGCAGGAATGGCCCCCTTTGTTTCATGTTTTTTTTCCTCTCTGCTGCTTACTGAATCATTAGAATCAAGTTACTACGTATTTTTTTATTGATAAACCTTTTATGTTCTGTTTGTGATGTCTCACATTGGTGCAACGTTCTCTTCTCAACTCATGCCTGTAGAATCTGCAGATAAAGAGGGTTTATATTTTCTTTCACTTTTTTTATTGGAAATGTGAAGATGGTCTCAGCTGAATACTGCAGATCTAAAGTAATAAATGAAGAGATGGCGTTCCCGGAGGGCTTTGCTTCAGATTTAACTGTCAGCCACCAATCATCGCTAATCCTTGCTCTTTTGTCTCTCCCCTTTGTTCAACAAATGAAATTAAATTTTATGTACATATTACAGAGTTAATGTTTAAGGAAAACTCTTACGTGACTCTGCTAAAATGAATTACAACCTACTTACTGACAATTAATTTTTAAAATTTAAATGCATAACTTATTTAAGGTAAAAGTACAAAACAAAACCTTGTACTTGGGGCGGATTGCATTTTGGCCCTAAATGACAAATTAGCCATTCTTCAAAATTTTCTATTAAATAATTATGTGCAACGTTAATTGAAATGGTTAATTATTAATTTGGTCCTTAAACTATAGCTAAAATATTTTTTTTTATTTTTTAAAAATTTTCTTTAACAGTAATTCTATATTTTTTAAAAATATTTTGTTCAAAATTTTTTTAAATATTAAAAATAAATATAAATTGTTAAAAATATATGAAAATTTTTTAAAAATAAAAAAATCTAAAAATTCAAAATATACATGTAAAACATTATACCAAAAAATTTAAAAACTTTAATCAAAATTTCGAGTTGAAACCCCAAAACTATCGTCTTTTTGCAAAACCCATGAGGTCCCTGCTCAAAACCCAATAATTGTTAAACCCAAAAACTTAAAGATCAAAGCTTCTTAGGTATTAAACAATAAAATATTCGACTGAGAAAGTTTGTAATAACTGACAAGATACAAAAATGAGTAATCAAAATTTTATACCGGTGATTGCACACCATCAAGAGATATGAAAGCATAGGAACGTGGAAATGAGTATTGACTAAACTAGAAGAAAGTAAAAATTAAATGATTTTTTATGTACCTTTTAGTTAAAAGCATGAATGGTGAAAATGAAGTTAAACATTAAAGATTTATGAGAAACTTGAAAGTGAGTAAACAAAACTTTTAGTTGAAATTTTTGTTATTTTTCTAAGTTTTATAAAATAGGAGAAAAATAGTCTTGTAAAAACACAATAGTTTATGGTTTCAACTTGAAATTTTCATAAAATTTGGAATTTTTTTTTTTGTAATATTTACATAAATATTTTGTATTTTTAGAAATTTTTACTTATGAATTGTATTTTTAAAAATATCTTAACATATTTTTAAATAATTTATATTTATTTTTAAAATTTTTCTAAAAAATTACAATTATTGTTAACAAAAAGTTAACAAAAATTAAAATAATAAGTTAAATGTAATTTAGAGACCATATTAATAATTAATCATTTAAATTAGTATTTCATATCATTGAATAAATAAATTTTAACAAAAAAATTAATTTATACATTTTAAAATATATAAAAATTAATTTACTTATTTTTCAATAGAAAATACACCATTCTCATACTTTTACCCTTATTTACTTGTTTAAATAAATAAACATCAGTGTACGATTGCTCGTTGCCTCTGTCCTTTGTGGAACAATAAATAAACAATATTTGTGTTAAGTTTTTAATCTTTTACAAATTTACCAATCAATAAGACAAATCATTTACTTAAACTAATTTTTTAATTAAAATTTCTAATTGATTCTTAAAATTTTCTATTTTTATATTTTCAAAAATTAGTGTTTTTATTATTTTCTTTTTTTTAAATCTTCATTATTTTTCTATAAGTTTCATAAATTTTCAGTATTTTTTAATATTTTGTTATATTTGTTATATTGAGAATTGTTGGCTTGAGTGATAGAAAATCATTGTGAAATAATTAAAAAAAATTAAGTCATTAATCAAAATCCACATTCATCTTCTTCTACGTTATCATTTTTCATGTTAATCACCACATATCATTTCAAAGTAAATTTCAAGTTTTGAACTGCTAAATTTTTATTAAAAGAGTAATTAATTTAAGAATAATTTTGTAACATTTAATAATAAAATTTAGGGTAAATCTTAAAATTATACATTAATTTTTATTTAATATGTAATTATATATAAAATTTAATTAGTATAATTATATATGTGAAATTCTAATTATGGTTTAAATTTATACTTAAAACTTTGATTTTAGTTTTAATTAAATCATATACATTTAAAAATATATATCATTTTTTTATATTATATAAATATAATTATTTATGTATATAATATATAAATATAAAATATTATTATATTAATAATTATGTTAATAAATTATAAAAATTAAATTAAATTAAAAATTTATATATATAATTTTGATATTTATCTCTAAATTTTAAAAGGTTGGGATGAGGTATTTAGAACTAAAACACGTTTAGGGACATTTGCTCTACTGTCCGGACAGCAGAGCAATAAACACTAACATGCAAGCAAAAATTGACAATCCCATCATTCAAATTAAAAACTTTTAGCAGTACTTAATCGCCTGATGCCTTGATCAGTATACGGAACTTGATTTGAAGTTGACGACTCCGGCTTCGTTTGGATGGGCGATTGACTGCGGTGCGGTGCGTTTAACTTACTTTTTATCTCACGCTACAGTATCGCTACAGTATCTAATCTCACCGCCACCGCTGTTTTTACACTAACCACAGCTAAACGCACCGCCCATCGAAACTCACCCTCCATCTGTTTATTTTAGTGGTCTCTAACTCTAAAACTTTATCTATTGTTTACTTTGAATAAATTATTAAGGTTTTAATTTTTAACCAAATTTTTTCATCTGCTTATCCTTATCCTTATTTTTGTGCAATATTTTTACGGTCTACATTCCAAATAGACCTTTTTTATTCTTTATTTATTTGAAGTTTTTGCTGTAGTTGAATCAGCGATCGAAGTAATGGACAACAGTCTCAAAGATACGAGACTCTGCGGTCTAGGCGGTAGGCATGCAATCTAAGGATTTCTATTTTTAACTTACTTATGCCCAAGTTTTCATAGTGATGGCAACGCAAGGGAATTGGATCACGTCCACCGTTGCCGGTGGGTTCTCCGCTCGTCGGTTTTTACTATTTGATACTCAAGCTATTATTTTTATCTTATTTAATTTATTTCAAATGATAGTTCATTTAATCCGATTTATGATGTAAGACTAATCTATTCAATCAGAGGTGATAGTTGTCTACGCGGCTTGAGTAAGGCTGGCTTCATTGGGTATCGTGTTTGAACTCTGCGCCCCTGTTGCCATGTTTTGTTTAATGCTTCTTGATCTGTTCATAGCCCTTCTTTGCTTTTTTCCTTTTGGGTATGGTTGTTGCTTTGGTTTATGACAGGTATAGCGGTAATCATCCTCTATATATTCGAGGTTGTTTGTCTCCTTCTGGATCCTTCCCTCTTCTGATTATGGAAATGAACAAAAAAATCCTCCAATTGAAAGGAAAATGACTAGGCTCGATTTGATTTTTCAAGTATTTTATTTTTATTTTTAAATTTGCTAAATTAAAGCAGTAGTAATTTATTTTTAATGATAAAAATACAAAGAAACATGAAGACTTCCAATTATAGAAATATTTTTTTTTATGAAAACAATTAAACAATTCTCTATTGTTTTTGAATTTCAAACTATTTTATTTTTATCTTTCAAGAAAACAAAAAGTGACCTATTTTTTTTAAAAATCAAATGGAGCCATAATTGCTTTTTGCTTTTAGGTTTATCACAACTTATTTATTTTCAATAATTAGATTAAATAGAAAACAATGGATTTTTTAAATAGGTTTTGAATTTATACTCTCGTGCATAAATTTTAATAAAAAATATTTTCGATTTTAGTAATTTAACTAAAATTTTAAAATTAAAAATATAAGACTTTATTTAAAATTTTGTTAACATTATAATTTAACTTAGATTTAAATTTAAAAGAAGTTAAATCGCTATTTAGGGTCTAAACTCAATGATAACTCTCACATTTGGATTTAAGTTTTTTTGTCTAAGTTTATTATTGAACTTAACATTTGTTCCTATATCAAAACCTAAATTTAGAATCATTCTCACATTAACATCTAAATTTTAAGGTTTTAAATAAAATACTAAGAATTAATTTAGATAAAAAAATTATATCTTAAAATTGGGAGCAATCACTAAATTTCGACACTAAATTAGATTAAAAAAATTGTTAAAACTTAAACTTGAGGATAGCTTATTTAACCCAACTTAAAACTTCGAAATTCTGCAAGTCAAAATGTAATTGTACCATTTCGATTGTTTTGGTCTACTATATTATACACCAAATCTATATATTAAAAGGTTAAATATATGTACCTGCAATAAGAATTTTGCACTGACCTTTTCTTTTCCTCGAAAGGACAAAAAAATCAGAAAAAGGCTAAGAGGGTGTGTAGGGAGCTGCCAATCTGATTTATAAGAAGGAGAAATATATAACTTGTCTGTAAAGGAAGATCACTTCAGCAAGACATCTGGGAGTGATAGATTTAATAACTTCTATGTTGTTGTTTGTGAGTTTTTTTTTTTTGAATTTATTTTTGAATAGTTTGCCATATTGAAAACTGAGCACTGCCTCAAATACCCCCATCTCTCTCAAGTGTCTGGAATAGAGACTATCATCATCTCCTCATCATTTTGGGGGATCTCTTGAGAAAATGAAGCAAAGAATGTGCTGTCTTCTCATTGCTATTCTGCAGACTACAAGCTGGATTCATGCATCATCAACCACGTCTTTAGAATCTCATGATTTTGTTCCTCATCAACAAGGTTTGTCATTTAGTTGTCTGATTTACATCTTCTGGATAAAAAAAAAGAAGCTTTAAAAGTTCCTTGTTTTGGATCAAAGAGCTACTGTTCCAGAGTTCCTTGGTTGCTAATCTTTGGTCCTTTTTTCCAAAGCTTCTCTTTAACCTTAACTTGTCAGTTCCTTGTTTTGGATCAAACAGGTACTGTTCCAGAGTTCTCGGGGGCACATAACTTTGAGTCTAAACAGGTTAATCATTAAAAGTTTCATCTCTTTTTATGTTATTTTCGAGTCTGGAATCCATGGTGTCTTGGGGTTACTTAAGTACTATTTATATAAATTTTTCAGGGCGGTGTTGAAATCGGCAATGGTGGAGTAGGTAATGAGCGAGAAGAACCGTATAGTAGTAGAATGATGGGAAGACTTGGATCGAGGCCACCGAATTGCGAACGCAAGTGCGGAGGGTGCAGGCCATGTGTTGCCACTCAAATCCCAGCAACGACGGATAAACTGGGGATTCAGTACACCAATTATGAGCCTGAAGGATGGAAATGCAAATGTGGGTCCACTTTCTTCAATCCATAAATGCTACCATTTAAGTATTTAAACCACCGTTTCCATATAGCGCTCTCTTTCTTTCTCTCTCTACATGGATGTATAGTCTCATTTTGTGTTTTATCCTCCTTAAATTGGAAGGGATTGGGTGCGGTGTTGATCTTTTACGGTACTGACTGCGACACTTTAAAAAAAAAGTTTAAAATTTACGGTCCGTTTTTGTTGTGAAAGTGAATGGAAGGAGTAGACGACTTAGCTATAGCTAGCCATGTGGTGCAAGTTGAATTTTGAGTTGGACAGAGATTCTTCATTTTCACATTTTCATGGACAATGGACGAATTTGAGCCCATGGACCATTGTTGAATTCGATTGTAGACATTATTTTAGACCTTTGTTTGAGTTTTCCAGCTCCCTCAGGATTCGGAATCATAAGAATATAAATCAGTTTTCTTTCTTTATCTCTCTCGTCCTTTTGCTGTCGATTTTTCATTTTATAAGCATATGACATTATCCCCAAAAGTCTGCCATCATTAGCAAATGATTTCAGGAGAAAAAAAATTTAGTTGGTATTTCCACTCTAATTGACGACACCAAAATTTTCCAATGTATTTTTTATATCATCATAAATTACTAAAGAAATATTGAGAAAATATGTATTTTTCTACTAAATATATTGGTGTCTACATTGGTAGTTCTGATATATATTTTTTAAAAACCTAACATGTGTGTAGGGGTGTGTGTCGTGATTGACTAGCCACATGACAATAGAGTTGCCGCTTGATAGGATGTCTACATCATTCTTGACCAATCAGTACGGGTCTCACTCAATTTTTTTTTTGTCCCCTTCTTATAAATGAAAACAATTGTCTCCTACCTACTCTTCCACATTTGCAAACTGAAAAAATTAAAAATTAAAAAGGTTAGTGTTTGAGTTTTGAGGGCAACTTATAAAAGAGATAGGTTAGTGTTTATCTTTGTAACTTTTTTATTTGTTATTTTTATTTATGTGCAGAAGTTATACGTTTTTAATATATATAACAATATTATGGTATTATATGTGTAGAAGTTATATGCAGGAAAGCTTTCTTAATTGGGGCTGCTTTTTTTAACATTTTTATTTCCTGTTGAACGTTAAAATAACTTTGCAGAATACTTGTGGAGTACGTTATGAGACGCAAAATACTTGGGAAGCACAGGTGGGATTAAATTCTATGACTTTTGAGCGCCGTTTTGAATACTTCGATGCACTTGTATCATATAAAATTTAAGGAATGCGTGCATTCATAAATGAATTTCGAAGCACATATTTCCTTATGCGTTTTGAATACTCTGATGCACTTGCATCATACAAAATTCAACGAATATGTGCATCTATAAACGAATTTCAAAACATGTATTCCCTTTCTCCCTATATTATTTTCCTATAAAAGGGATGTAATATTCATAACTTAGACACGCATGAAATTAATATCAAACATTGAATAGTTGTGTTGCAAGAGTTGTGTGTACTTTTTTTGGATAATCTTCTACTTATTTTTTATTCCTTTGTTAATCTAATTTGTGACCGATATTGAAATGAGTACGTGCCTAACAGTAGAGACTTGCGATTGTGGGAGATTCTAAACACATTGGTTCCGATACGCACATGCAAGTGCCGTATGTGGGAACGTACGAATTGAGTACGTGCCTTACATTAAAGACATCTGTCGACTATAATGCATTTACAGTGTGTAGAGTCCTGAATTCCCACCCATCCCAGATGAGAGTATGTAGTCGTCGGTGTCTAGCGTGTCATACAAGTTTGCGCTAAATAAGGACTTGCGTCGCATCCTGAAAGGTCACCCAAATTCCTCCCAAATAAGGAACAATGTGGATATTCGAAAAAGGGACAAACAATAGAGATTATACGGGAATTGTAGAAACCCAATGCATATAAAGGCAACATGTTCTCTGTATAGGGGTACATCGGGCCTTAGCGTCGATAGCATTATTTTCTTTCAAATAATATATTCATTACAATGCTTCCATTATTTAGGTGCTCCAGATTTGTTATTTATTGTTAACTTACACATAACTTGCATTAGACAGTAGTGAAGATAAATGTGATATTCAAATGAAAAACCTCAATTTATTTATTTATGTCATATATATTTATATCACACTATTTAGGAAAAAGATACATTAATCGTGTTGTCAAGGAAAATGTGTGCCGCAAGACTGTGGACGACGGTTGCATGGAGGATTTCTACAGGGGACCGGAGGTGCTTGGGCGTATTGTTCTATGACCTCCTCCGTTGGGCATTCATGAAGCTTTTCGAAATTATCCTTCAAACAATTGATCAATATCCGACTACCATCAAACCTGTTTGGGACCTTCCCCGACATTGCTTTGCAGAGGTCCACTTTACCGAGAATGATCGTTGATCCCGTGACAATTGACCTATCCACCAACAGGTCGAGTTGTAACACTACGTTCTCGAGTGTGATTGTACACTCGTCACATGGAAAGTAGAAAGTGTGTGTTCTGGCCTTCATGTTTCCACCAATGCGCTAAGTAGTGTAGGATCGAGTTTGCAACTCCTGAGCATGCGAGACATATGCAAGAATCCAACTTTTTGTAAGTAGCCATGAATTTGAGGGATCAGAGGCTTTCCCATATTATGTATGAACCCCTCCAATACACGATAATCTGCCTATTGCCTATTTATAACATAAAAAAAATTATTTCAAATTATAAAAAAAAATTAAATCTAACATAATTGAAAATAATGAAATTTAAAATTTCGTCTTACCATTACTACTCGGGCAGCAAAAATATGTTTGTCGTCAAAAAGAATTAGAGAGGCGACCATTAGTGAGAAATTAATCCGAACGAATAAAATACGAGAAAATAAAAAAAATATTTTTAAATGAGAATATCGATAAATTTAGGATAAAAAAATTGATAGAGTTGAAAAAAGGACGTGAATGAAAGAAATGAAATTTGGGAGTATTTATAGGCTAAAAAGAAAGTGACCGTTGCCCCCCTTATTTCTTTTTACCGTTACAGTGCTATTTGTACAGGAAGCGCACCTAATTTAGATGCATTTTATCCTAAAAATGATCTATTTCCCTAAAAAATTTATTTAGTATTTCGGTTTTATATATCTTTTAAAAATGTAGTTTAGAAAATTGTTGACATTAAAATAGAATAGAATAAGTTTGAAACTATGAACATAACTAATATATACCTATTGGATAATGATAAAATTCAATCCATTTTAAGCTTAATCCCAACAAAGCAAGTTCACGTGAAAAATACTCTTCTCCAAATCTCCGATAGATTACAGTCAGAAAAAAGTCACGTGACAAGAGGACCCCTCCTTGACAGTGGCGCAAATCTCCGATAGATTACTGTTTATTTTAAAAATTTCCGTCTCCGAAGGAACTTTCGCATCCTTTGCACGCGTAGTAAGCACGCATGGCCTACCATTTCCATCTCTATCTCTCGCATCCAGAATTAATTATAATAAAAAAATGAAACCAAAAAAGCGGAAAAAAGAAAAAGAACTTTTGAAAGAAAATGCCCACACATAACTAAAACACACATATCCCCTCCGTCGTTCAAAACTTTGCTCTTTTTATTTTCTCCCTCTTCTCTTTCCCTGCTTCGATTGGATCAAAGCCACCACAATGCGAGAAAACAAAGTTCTTAAAGAGAGAAGATATGCTGATATATCTGTTTTAATAGAGATAAATATAGAATTATGATTTCTTAGCTACCCCTTTCCATAATTTTTTTCCTTTTTCGATTAACCTAACCTAACCCTAGTTTTTTTTTTGTTTGTTAATTTTTATTCTTTTTTTTTCTCCGTTTAAAATTAACATGAAACTTTAGATCTTTTTGATCTTTTTTGACGTGATCGAAGATTTGATGTGTATGAATTATCGTTGAGGTTGATTCGGTGTTTCGTGTCGCCGTATAATTTCCTCGTTTTTTTATTTGGGGGATTTTTCTAAGTTAGGGTTTCATATTGTGTAGTTAGAGTTTCGATATATATATATTTACTTATTTTAACTTGAATTAATGGAGCCTCGTGTCGGCAATAAGTTTCGGCTTGGTCGTAAGATCGGTAGCGGTTCTTTTGGAGAGATCTATCTGGGTTAGTTACAATTTTTTCTTTTTCTCTCCTCCTCTCCTTTTTTTGGCCTGATTTGAATATAAATTGGTGATTTTATTTTTCTGTTCGTAGGTACAAATATTCAGACAAATGAAGAGGTTGCCATCAAGCTTGTAAGTACTCCTTGCTTGAAACTCACTTTTTTGTTGTTAAATTTTGTATATAACAATGGCTTTTGTTTGTTTGCTTGTTTATAACTGTATTTTGCTGCATTCTAATGTTCTGTAAAATAATGATGTAGTTGCTTTTCTTGCTAGGTTTTAAACGGAGCCGTGTTTGTTGGATTTCCTGTTTTAACACTTCCATTTATAACTTAGTGATGCATTTGAGTCACAGCACACATTGAAGTAAGAAAGTCTAGAAATCTGCTACTGTTTGGTTAGTTGGATTCTAGCCAATTAACAAGAGGGGTTCAAAAGTATTTTCCTGGATAAAATTATAAATTTACAATTGACTATTGGCACCTTGGTTTTTGCTTTTCAGTTTTTATTTGACCTCTGTTTTCTTTTTTCAGTTTTTTTTTTTATGGTTTGTACGGGGCAAAAGTGAAAAACAGAGACTTAAACTATTAATTAAGTTATTACTTCCTACTTTCTGGTTTTTGATGGCATCATGATGGACAACAAGTATATTGAATGGGGTGATAATCCTTTATAGTTTTTTTTTAACAATGTACCATATCAATTAAATTTTGCTGTTCTGTATAAGAATTGCTTTCTAATATTTAGTATTGATGTTGGTTTTCTCTCTCTTTCTTTTTGTTCAATGGTAGTGGTTTTCTCTATGTTGCAGTTGTTTTAAGTTTTAACCATGGTAAATTCTTCTTGATACATTAGGAAACTGATGATTTTTATGTTTTTTTTAAATGATCAGGAAAGTGTGAAGACAAAGCATCCTCAGTTGTTATATGAATCAAAGTTATACAGGATCCTGCAGGGAGGAAGTAATGAGGCTATTTTGTCTTACCTTTTTTATCATACTGTTTCATGTGATTGCAACTTTTGACTTTTCCCCATCTCTATCTTTTTCGTGCAGCTGGGATCCCAAATGTGAGATGGTTTGGAGTTGAGGGAGACTATAATGTTCTGGTTATGGATTTGCTTGGACCTAGTCTTGAAGATCTATTTAACTTCTGCAGTCGGAAACTTTCCTTGAAGTCGGTTCTCATGCTTGCAGATCAAATGGTAGTTTCATAGAGTTTCATACATTTGATACGTCTGTTCCTTTTCCTTTAATGTATTGCAACTTAATGCTATTTTTTTTTCTCCCCCCAGATCAATCGTGTCGAATTTTTTCATTCAAAATCTTTCCTACATAGAGATCTTAAGCCAGACAATTTTCTTATGGGCTTGGGAAGGCGTGCGAATCAGGTTTGTGCTTTCTTCTTGCGTTATTGATTTGTTATATTTGTGCAGAGTTTAATGTATTGCTGCTTTTCACTTTCATTTAGGTCTACATCATTGATTTTGGCTTGGCTAAGAAATATAGAGACAGTTCAACACATCAGCACATTCCCTACAGGTGATATAACTTTGCATGCATGTAACTTATTTGCATTTACATGCAGTTTCACATCTTCTTCACTGGTTTACTTGTACTACTAGAGCCACCTGAAATGATTCTCTATGAGATTCTCTTGGTTGCACCTACATTGTTCTCTATGGGCTAATAATTATTGGTAGAGTTGGTGCACCATCTTTTAGAAGAGGCATGAAAATTCACGAGGTGGAATGATCCTATACTGATGTAACACATGACAGTGTATGAATGAACTAATATCATTCAGAAAAGAAAATGCAGTCAGTTGGATTTTAAGCTATGGTTTTTTAGATAATTTCGTCTTCATCAAGCTTTTATTGTAGGCTCTATTACCTGAGGACACATGTTTCTATTTTTTTTCTTTATGTACGGTAGTCTGCCTGAAGATTAATTCATGCATGTCTAGTTCCCTGGTTTGTTTTGCCTTAAAGTTATGGGATTTTCCAACAAGGTTGGTTACACCATTTTAACTTAATAGTCGTGATCTTTTAGTATGGCATGTGTTTTTTAAATTTGCAAGATAAGGTCTCGTGAAAATCTACCAAAATGGTTGCTGTAGTGAAGGCAGTGATGAATTATCCAACTTCTTTGCCTTGTGTTGGCATGCCTATTTCAATGTTCTTTTTACTAATTTACTCCATTCGTAATTTGCGGTGGATATTCAAAGCCATGTTTTTATGCTTTGCCTGGTCATGATGTTCTCAGGGAAAATAAGAATCTGACTGGAACTGCTAGATATGCAAGCATGAATACTCACTTAGGCATTGGTATGTATGGTTCATTTTATTGGTGGTGTCTTTTCTTTGATGCACAGACCTTTGTTTTAGTCTTCTGAGTTCTGATTCTGTGCTTTGATTCCATGTAGAGCAAAGCCGCAGGGATGATTTAGAATCTCTTGGATATGTGCTTATGTATTTCCTAAGAGGAAGGTGGTTCCTGATACTTATGCTACTTGCATTTGTGTCATCTTCATTTCCTTGATAGCTTTAATTATTGATGCCTCTTCTCTTGACAGTCTTCCTTGGCAAGGTTTGAAAGCTGGGAATAAGAAACAAAAATATGAGAAAATTAGTGAGAAGAAGGTTTCTACTTCAATTGAGGTAAGGATGCATTTGAATCTTGAAGTTGCTTTAACTTTCTGTAAAGGTAATTTTTAGGTAATGGAAAGATGTAGATGTATGGCTTAGAGTTCTGGTTTTCTATGCAAAATTGTAACGAAAGATGATGCTGTTTCAGGCCTTATGTCGAGGTTATCCAACAGAATTTGCGTCATACTTCCATTATTGCCGTTCTCTAAGATTTAATGATAAGCCAGATTATGCTTATCTCAAAAGAATCTTTCGTGACCTCTTTATTCGTGAAGGTTTGGTCATTTAGATTTCCATCTTTGGATGCTGTCAACTTGTATATTCTCCATGGCTCATAGTAATTTCACATCTTTCTTTGTTCTTGTTGGTCCTTACTGAACAGGCTTCCAGTTTGATTATGTATTTGATTGGACCATTTTGAAGTATCAACAGTCACAGCTGACCACTCCTCCTGCTCGAGCCCTTGTGAGTGCTTAGTAGGATTATTTTTCTTTGGCTAGTAATCAGTTTGGAATTTATCTTTTGTAATGCTTGTCTCTATTAGGGATCTGGTGTTGGAACAAGTTCTGGCATGCCTCCTGCTATTGGCAATGCCGACAGACACGCAGGTAATTAGTGCTTCTTCCATATATTTGGTCTTTGCTGGCAATGCTACCTAGGTATTATATTTTTTACTTGGGTGTGTGTATCTCTAACCTACAAACACATTTGAGCACACTTGCATTATTATTTCTTTGCCATTTTTCTGTTTTTGGAAAAATAATATCACAATTGGGCGATCCATTTCTTTGAAGTTGGAAAGTCAATTTTTGCTTGGAATAATAGCATTTGTATCTCTTGGTTGCAGCTGGGCAGGATGTACAAGCTGCTGGTATGTCACCGATGGATAACTCTTGGCGGAGAACAACATCAGGACCCTTGATGTATTCTGGAAGTTTTGCAAAGCAGAAGAATCCAATTGCAAATGATCCTGCAATAAAAGACTCTGCAGTAATTATTATTTTCTTACACTTATGCTTTTGAACATCTATATTGTATTCTTAGATTTGTCATTAGTCTTGCATTACTGTTTTGCTTCCTTTTCATCTTAATTCTTAGGATATATTTCTAGGTTTCATTGTTTGTGATACATAGGATGACTTATAAATGCTAATAGTTTTGCATTAGTCCTCTGTCATCCGCAAGGCATCTTTTTAGCATTAGTGCATGTATTCTCTTACCACATTGAGTAGTTTTGAACTGCTCCTATGCATTCCTGTATATAATTTAAAATTTCTACAATGGAATTGTATATTATTGAAACTTGGGTTTTACTTGGATGAAGTATACGGGGCAGTCAGGTGGATCTTCAAAACGAGCTAGTGGTCGTGAAGCAGTTGCTGGAAGTGAGTTTGACCCACAACGGTCTCGTACAACCGAAGCTAGCCCTGGGCACAAACATTTAAATCAACAGCGAGGTCCTGTTGAATCTTCTTCTGACCCTAAGCACACTGGAAGAAACACCAAGAACTACGAAGTTGCCCTCAAGGGGATTGAGGGCCTTCAATTTGAGAGCGATGAGAGAAATCAGTATTAAAATTGTGAGCTATATGAATTGTTGTAAAGCATGAAATGATTTGTGTTTGTCCTTGTTGGTGGGTTGAGTTGAAGGAATTTGTAAAAAGTTGGAGCTCTGGAGTTGGGACTCTCGTGTTGTGCACCCAAAGCATAAATTTCTGCACTGATGGAAGAGCTTGTGAAGTGAAAATTGACTGACACTGCTATCGAAAAAGGTGGTTGCCTGTGAAGGGCAAGAACTGTGGTGTGGTTATTTTCCCAACACTTTTTAACTTGCTGTTTTTACGGTGCCCCTTTCATCTTAAGATCATTGCTTTACTCGTCTGGGACTTGTTGAGGTGTGAAACTTACGGCACTGTAAATTTGCCGCATTCATGTTACTCCTGTTTCTCACGTTTTCATTTAGATATTAGTTTATTTTTGTTTCGTTTTGTATCAGTGTTCCAAAGGCAATTCTATATATTCTTTTCTCCCTCTAGAGTTATGATAATAAGGGAAGTTACGATTGAGGAGATCATGATAATCAAGATTTGATTTTCTTATTAAGGGCTGGGTATATCATACTCGTAAGCATTGCTTGGTCATTGTCTCGTTCTTTTCACTTTTCAGTTCAATGCAATTGATTTTCTTTTCGTTTCGACACTTGTGTCTTAGGCTGAATATTTTATTCATTAAAAAGTTGACATTAATATAAAGACCAGGGCACGAACTCCGGAAAAAACCTATCCACCCAATTTGAAAATCATAACAAAATTGAAGACAACCATTTCCTGAATTTCTACCATTTGAGGTCACGAACTGTGATTTAGAACTGAGATTGCTTGCATTTTTAAGAAGACGAAATAAGCCTCAATTACTTGCAGAACACCAAATGGCGATTAAATTACTTGCAGAACACCAAATGAAGATTAATGTTAAGACGAGAAGAGGAGCGTTTCGTTAGAGAGTGATACATCTATTCAAAGGAAGACCCATAAACAATCCTGGTGTACCTATCCTTGAGCCACCTAAAACTCTTCAAAGACCCTTTTACTCTTCCCTCAACATCGTAAACCTTATAGCTTGCTACCCTCTTCTTCCTCTGCAACTCCGGATCATTTAAACTCTAGCTTTTCGAACAACACCCGGACTTTCCTTTTCTGAACTTGGCGTCGGTATTCTGCACCTGGGTCTGCCGTTGTCGCACTGTTGAAGCGTGGGAAGCACCGTAACAACTGAGATCTTGCCTGCTGTGGATGCCATTCCCATATGACAAATTGGGTCCCTTGTAGCTTTCTATATGCTGCATTTTCACATCTCCATACGCTTTGGATCCCAAGTCTTCCATGAAATTGTTAAGCTCTCAGAGGTAATTTGGGGAAGTGAAGGGCTTTCTCTCGCTGGTGGTAGTAGGAACCTCACTTTTTGTGTGAATGTCTCTAAAAGCTGAAAAGTGGTGGCAAATGAAATGCCGATAAAGTTTGAGCAGAGGAAAAACTTTGGAACGGGGTTTAAGCCGAGCGAGGTCGTTTCGTAGGCGCGGAAACGGGCCAAGAGTCCAACATTCATTTGGACCTTTTGGGCTTGACCGTTGTTTGCTATAGCTTGTGGTTTAAAAAAATAAAAAGAATTTTTATTTATTTTTCTACTATCACCTTTTTCAGGTATCACTGGCCAATTTGAGTTCTTTCGGAATCTTCAATGCCGCTGTCTTGAAGAAAACCCTAAAGATTCTCCTTTTGCCTTAATTAAAACCAACAAAACCTAATCTTTCTATTGCTTCGATTTTTAAGATCTAATTGATTTGTTTCTATATTTTCTCGTCCCCATATCTGCCCTAAATCTCTCAACATTCCCCAGATTCTTAATCTGCTCTTTGAAATTGAGTAAGTTACGTATTCCTCATTTTCTTCCCATATTGATCTACAGATCTGTTATTCCATTATATTGTCCTGCAATTTTTTTTGTTTGGTGTCGTTTCAATCGATTTATTTGGTAACGTAATAAATTCTATAGGTTTTTAAGGATATGATCTGATATTTCTATTCCTTTATTTTTCTATTTGATTTATTTATTTTAATTTGGACATATATATTTCTATTGATTCAGTTATTCATATAATTTCGTAGGTGTGTTATCGTAGCTGAATTTAATTGATTGACGGAAATGAGTGATAACAATTCACCACCTGGTTCACCCAAACAAAACCCAGCTCAGAATTCTGAGACTAACTTATTACCTAAAGATGATAGCTCTCTGGAAACCATAGTTAGAAAGATTCAGGATTCCATGTCCTTAGCAAAGAGACACAAGTTCTGGGAAACCCAACCTGTTGGTCAATTTAAGGATGTTGGGGACACGAGTTTACCCGAGGGACCGATCGAGCCCCCCATTCCCTTGTCTGAAGTAAAACAGGAACCTTATAACCTTCCAAATCCATATGAATGGACCACCTGTGATATGGATTCAGAAGATACTTGTACCGAGGTTTATAATCTTTTGAAGAACAATTATGTTGAGGATGATGAGAATATGTTTAGGTTCAATTATTCCAAGGAGTTTCTTAGCTGGGCTTTGCGTCCTCCTGGTTATTATAAGAGCTGGCACATTGGGGTTCGTGCTAAGGCTTCAAAGAAGCTTGTTGCTTTCATTACTGGTGTCCCCGCAAGAATAAGGGTGCGAGATGAAGTTGTGAAGATGGCCGAGATCAATTTCTTGTGTGTTCATAAGAAGCTGAGATCAAAAAGACTTGCACCTGTAATGATTAAGGAGGTTACTAGGAGAGTTCATTTGGAGAATATTTGGCAGGCTGCTTACACTGCCGGTGTTGTTCTTCCAACACCAATTACTACTTGCCAGTACTGGCATCGGTCGCTGAACCCTAAGAAGCTTATTGATGTTGGGTTTTCTAGGCTTGGGCCTAGGATGACAATGAGTCGAACCATCAAACTCTACAAGTTACCTGATTCTCCAGCCACCCCTGGGTTCAGAAAGATGGAGCTTCATGATGTCCCTGCTGTTACAAGGTTGCTTAGAAGCTACTTGAGCCAGTTTGTCGTTTCTCCAGATTTTGATGAGAACGATGTGGAGCACTGGCTGCTTCCCACCGATGGCGTCGTGGATAGTTACTTGGTTGAGAGCCCAGAGTCGCATGACGTAACTGACTTCTGCAGCTTCTACACGCTTCCCTCGTCTATTCTTGGCAACCAGAACTATTCGATTTTGAAAGCAGCCTACTCATACTACAATGTGTCCACTAAGACTCCATTGCTTCAGCTGATGAATGATGCTTTAATCGTTGCTAAGCAGAAGGATTTTGACGTTTTCAATGCGCTTGATGTCATGCATAATGAGTCATTCCTCAAAGAATTGAAATTCGGACCAGGTGATGGGCAACTTCACTACTACCTCTATAATTATCGGATACGAAATGCTTTGAGACCATCAGAACTTGGTCTTGTACTCTTATAGTTCAATATGTTCCAGCTTTGTTCGTGCAGTTTTGTTTCCAATTTGTTGCATCATATTAATTGTTCCGCTGCCATCCACAGCCAAGGATTCGGTATGCAGTGCAAGCAAGAGTAGCCTTTGTTGTGTTTCTGAGCTTGAATTGCCTAGGCAAATTACAATATTGCTGTTGACAATGCACATTGTTCAATGGACATCAATATGTTGAGCTTTTAATTGTGGTTTATTTCTTAGTTTGTCATTGCTCTTGCAGTTTTTCATTGCTTTTTTTCCCCCCTCTTATTGTCCTTGTCGCTTCATTAATTTCCTTAAAGATCAAACAAAGGTGCTTCAACCGCTGTTGTTTCAGTAGTTTTTATAGTGATGAACTCTTTTGAATGTTCAAACCAACCTTTGAGGGGGGAATGAAGCTTACTTGCCCAAATAACTGGCGTGATTCTCCCGATTTTTCGTGGAAGTGCGTCTATATCTGATATTTGTACTTTGATGCATTTGTATTTGATGCCTATTTGGATATTGAATAGTCGATGTTGGATATAGATGTTCTTTGAAGACTCTTTTAAGTACTAATTCGTAAGTTCCAAATAAAAAATTTTGGGTTTGTTTAATAAAAACAATCTAATTGGTTAAGTCTTTAGAAAAAAATAAAACATATTTATGTATTGCATCACACGTGGCTCAGTATCATAATTCAGCCTTTTTCAAACTGGCCTTAGCCATTTTCAATATACCAGATTTGGTGCCAACAGCATAAATGAAACCTGTTAACGTGACAAGCATGCATCGTATTAGAGTTGTGTTGACTCTCTACTAAAAAATAAAAAATAAAATAGTAAATTATTCTTTGTATATTAAACCAAAATATAAATTAATCCTTTTATTAAAAAATTATCCATTTCAAGTGACACATATATCTCATGCTGAGGTGAGTAAAATGGATAGAATTTTTAACTAATTGTGAAATGATCGATTCAAGCAACTAGACAATAACACATCATTACTTAATAGGAGAAATATGTGAAATTTTTAACAAAAAGATCAATTTACTCTTTGATCTAATATATAGGGACTAATTTGTTTATTTTTGAATAGAAAGGATAAAATGCAATCTAACTCTCGTTACAGAGTCGTTCATGATATTTTTTTTATCCATCGTAATTATATTTTACTTTAGGAGTTATAATTACATAAATTTGTTATTACAATAATTTATATTATGTAAATTTGATAATATATTTATCTTGTATTCATATTTAATTTTTTTATTGTATTGTACTTGAAATATTAAAAAAATATTTTATCTGTTTTTTAAGTAAAGTTAAAAAAGAAAAAGAGGAGATATTTCAACTCCATTTATTTTCCTACGGCCTTGGTTGCTTTCACGGTGTTTCTATTTCTAAGGAGATTCTCCATCTCTATAAGATTTCAATAAGTTCATTTATATAAAGAATAAAATAAGGTAAATTTTTCATGTATTTTTTCTTCTTCAAATTTATATAAAATTAATGAAATAATTATGGACTACTAAAGTCCAATAATATTTATGACTATTATGACTAAAGTACAAGATTAGCAGATAAAATAAGGACCAAATAGAAAGAAGGTAATTATTGACCACAAAAGAGAGAGAAAAAAACTAAAGCTTAAAACGACGCCGTTTAAAGTCTTAGCTGGTTTAGAAACTTAGATAGGGGTTGGCTTTTCCAGATGTCATCCAATCCCTAGCGCCCACGTGGAAAGCAAGTGATGACAGTTAAACACCTCATCAAATTAAATGACACCAGACAAGCTCCTTCCCTATCTATCCCCTGACCTTTCCTTCCTTATATATGGCCAGATGTAAGAAAAATGGTAAAAAATTCCTTCAGAAGAAGCAACAAAGCAAACATAACAAAAAGCCAAATTTTTAGTTTCAAAATCCAAACTCGGTTGCATTTAAAGAAACAATATACATGCCTTTTATTCTATGTGTTTATTAGTTTCGAAGGTGATAATAATGGAGTATGTCGGAGCTCGGAACTTCGCGGCAATGGCGGTTCCTACACGTGCCTTTTGGAAAGCAAACCTGATGAGGACTAAAACAACGATTCCAAGTCATAATCGGCTTATTTCCTTAAAGGTGAGAGCTAGTGGAGCAAGGAGCGATAGTTGCGTTGCGGTTAAAGAAGATTTCGCCGACGAAGAAGATTTCATAAAGGCCGGTGGCTCTGAGATTCTCTTTGTTCAAATGCAACAAAATAAAGAAATGGATAAACAGTCGAAATTAGCGGATAAGGTTTTCACTTTGCTCACTTTAGTTCGATTTTCATTTGTTGGAACTAATATCGGGAGATAAATGGATATTTTCCCTTTTTTTTTTTGGTTATTTCTGCGTGTAAATATGGAGGCCCTACTGGTGGCTTTTGAGCCACAAGAATTTACATCCTTTTCTGGATTGCGTTTTTAAAGTGGCGACACGAAGATTGGAAAAAAAAAGTTAAATACTCATGAAAGTTATGACATATGATGGTCACGTGCATCTGGTCAATAGTATTTGGCCGCCTTCTTTGCCCTTAATTTTTGCGGTACCACTAACTAGTTTGCTTTGTTATTTGATGTTCTATTGGTATTTTCTAAATGTGATTTTATTTTTTAAAAAATTGAAGAAAGTTTGCATTTTATTAGTGGGTTTTACTGTTTCGTTGAAATATCCATTTTGAGCCTTCGTGATAGCATGTATGTTTTTCACAGTTACCGCCCATATCAACTGGGGAAAACGTATTGGACCTGGTGGTTATTGGTTGTGGTCCGGCTGGTCTTGCTCTTGCTGCAGAGTCTGCTAAGTTGGGTTTAAATGTTGGACTAATTGGCCCTGATCTTCCTTTTACCAATAATTATGGAGTATGGGAAGATGAGTTTAAAGGTATTCACTTCATTTTCTAAGCAATTTATGTAAGATTTATTTCGAAGCAATCAAATAAACACCAAGTTAATCTAATGTTCGTTTTCAGATCTTGGCCTTGAAAGATGTATTGAGCATGTTTGGCGGGACACCATAGTATACCTTGATGATGATAAGCCTATTATGATTGGTCGTGCTTATGGACGTGTTAGTCGATACTTGCTCCATGAGGAGTTGTTGAGGAGGTAACAACAGCTCCTTGTCAATGATATTTGTGGTCATTTTTCTCTTGGTTATTGCTTCTTCTATGTTCCCGATCTTAATTTGTATTGATTTTCCCTAGGTGTATCGAGTCAGGTGTAATGTATCTTAACTCGAAGGTAGAGACGATTGTTGAAGCTACCGATGGTCGTAATCTTGTAGTTTGTGAACACAATCGCGTCGTTCCTTGCTGGTACTATAATTTATTTTTCTCGTACTGCTAATCCTAAACTTTTAACCTTTTAGTATCACAACTCCTTTCAAGCCCCTAATGTGCTATTATAGGCTTGCTACTGTTGCTTCAGGAGCAGCTTCAGGTAAACTCTTGCAATATGAGGTAGGGGGTCCAAGGGTATCTGTTCAAACAGCTTACGGCGTCGAGGTTGAGGTACGAATGATACACTAACTGTGATTGTTAACAGTTGTACAAATCTTTGCATTTGTTATTTTAACCTCACTGCAGCATGAACAGAAGATTACTCTTTAAGAGGGCAAAATTTCTGAACTTATTTAACAGGATACTTTTTTCTTATTATATCAGGTGGAGAACAATCCTTATGATCCAAGCCTGATGGTTTTCATGGATTACAGAGACTATGCTAAACAAGAAGTTCAATCTTTAGAAGCACAATATCCAACATTTCTTTATGCCATGCCCATGTCTTCAACAAGAGTTTTCTTTGAGGTTTGCACCATGCAATTAATTTGTTTATTGTTTATGTTGTATGCCATGATTCAATGCAAAATGATTTAGAAAGTTGCATTGCAGGAAACTTGTTTGGCCTCAAAAGATGCCATGCCTTTTGATTTATTAAAGAAGAAGCTCATGTCAAGGTTAGAGACCATGGGAATCCGGATTTTAAAAGTTTATGAAGAGGTAAACTGCATGGTCTAATTAAGATACCAGATTCATTCCGCTATAATGTATGGATTACTTATTATCATTACTCAGCACCAAAATAGGGCTTCATGTCAGTCATCTCCTTGCCATTTTATAAATTGGTGTTGATGGTCAAAAGATAACTTTCTCCACAAGTCATTTTTCTTTACTATTCCTCATTCACGATTATTTAAGGGACAGCCCCTCAAATTTGTTAGTAGAAAATCAGAGAAAACAGCTTGTCACAAACAATGCCCCATCAAATTCAGGATTCACCTTTCTATCATAGTAGCACATAATTTGCTATCGAGTTGGTTTTTATTCATTATTCTGATCAATGATGGAGTGCAGAGCCCAATGCTGTTAATCCTGTCTTACTTAGAATTAATGCCCATCTATCTTTGCACTTCTCAATTAGTAGTCTATCTCATTTCATTCCTCACATTTCCATGTTCCAACTGCATCATGAAGTAACATGTGTTAAATGCCAATTTTTATTAGCAAGATGCCATGTTTCAATCTTTTGCAGGAGTGGTCTTACATCCCAGTTGGTGGTTCCTTGCCAAACACAGAGCAGAAGAACCTTGCATTTGGTGCTGCAGCAAGCATGGTGCATCCAGCTACTGGTAGGAATTGGGTTAATAGATATTTCCTTCAATAATTAAGACTTAATACTGCCAATCTAAACCTTCTTAAACAGGTTATTCGGTTGTCAGATCATTGTCAGAGGCTCCAAATTATGCTTCTGTAATTGCAAATATCCTAAAGAAGGATAATTCTAATGGCTTGCTTACCAGTGAAAGAAATAATTGGAATATCTCAATGCAAGGTATGCTGTGTGATTTATCTTCTTTTCCTCTCAACTTCACCCGTTTAAGGGTTTGTAAACAAGTTCTTTCATCTTAAGCAAGCCACAGTAATGGAAATCTAATTTTTTTTTTGGTAATAAAAGAGTGATTAACAAATCAAAACAAACTAAACTGAAGCTCTTAACGTATTCTGGACATCATTTTTGAGCAAGGAGCAACAGCTTGGAATCAGATGCTCAAAACAATGAACAGCTCCATCTTGAACAGACTCAATCTTTGCCATAAAATCAGTCACTTTGTTTGCTTATACTGCATATGCATTATTTGGGTTTAGTAACATGATTAATTTCTCTTAGTAATCGTGATGTCAATTGTCATCCTTGGTAGTTGTTGTCTTTATGATTTGTCATTTTTCTTTTGCTTGGCTTGTATGATTAATTTCTCTTCGTAAATGTGATGTTAATTGTGTGCTGTAATGCTGTGGCGTTTTGTATAATGTATTAACAACTTAAAACTCAACGCATGGTATCACCCTCTTAAGCTGTGTTATTATAATTTAATTCAGCTTGGAATACTCTTTGGCCAGAAGAAAGGAAACGCCAGAGGTCATTCTTTCTCTTTGGGCTAGCACTCATACTGCAACTAGATATTGAAGGCATTCGAACATTCTTCCATACATTCTTCCGTTTGCCAAGTTGGTATGACTTCATATTTACCATCTTTTGGTGTGTTTTTATAAAGAAAGCCAAGATAACTAACCTTTCCCTTTCCACAACATCATCCAAATATTCAGCTTTTAAACTTGAGACAGAAAACATAACTCCATGAATAAACAAACCTATCATTAATTTTTTTTAGAATTCATCATTATAAAAGAAATAATGCTCGACTAGCATGAGTTGCATACTTAAAATTTTACTTTGTAATAACTAAGGAATATATTTATTGCAGGATGTGGCAAGGATTTCTTGGTTCTACTCTTTCCTCTGCCGATCTCATTCTGTTTGCCTTTTATATGTTTGTCATAGCACCAAACGATATGAGAATGTCCCTTGTCAGGCACTTAATCTCAGATCCAACTGGAGCAACTATGATAAGAACATATCTCACAATATAGATGGTATCTTTTGTATTTCTTCCCTTGTTTGGTTGTATTTTTCAATTGCTTTTCAAGCAATATTATGAGGAGCCTATCTACCATGAAAATAAGTAGGCATTGTATATTCAAATGTTTGCATGTACATCTTCTTTAGTTAAATATGGTGCGTATTTTTCTTCCAAATTTTGAGCCTATGATTATGTACATTTTTTTTGACCAAATAAACACGAGTTGCGTTTAACTTTCTACTGTATTGCCCTTCAGCAACCAATCGCTCTTCAAATTCTGGTGTCTTGTTCACTGCTTCTTTGTCATTAGTGGCAACCACTGACAGATGCAAGAAGGATGATGTGGGAGTTTATGCTTCTGCTGCATTGCTATTAGGCCTTACCTTTGATGGCCATAACAGTATTAATTTCATTCAGTCCAATATTTCCATACGTTTTTTTCCAGACATGATGTTATGCTGCCACCATTTTATCAAAAAAGTAAATCACTTAACATGAAAGGAGCCTGGCGGCTCCATTTGCAGCCAGTGGAAGCTGATAACTTAGAATCAACGACCTAATGAAATAATCTCTTTAATTAAAACTTTGTTAGTCAGAATATGCCCCAGGTGCCAGGTTGGATACAAGTTAACAATATTTGTTTATTTTCGGAAAGGGCTTTTTCAGGTTATGGAATCTTTAGTTAGATAATTAATGTCTGGCATCATAAAAGGTCAACTGCTGCCTCTGTACCCTAATTACACTAGACTCTATCAATCTGTTACATGGCTTTGATGAGAACATTGATTTTCTGGAGAGAATAAGGTTATTGGATTCCTGCTTTGGCATCTGTTGCATGCTTGCATTCCATGATTGAAAGAAATTAGTAGAATATACATTGGAAGATATTCCATGATTGAAAGAAATTAGTAGAATATACATTGGAAGATATTCAGGATTTTTGAGGAATTATGTTTTTGAGGGGATTGGTCCAACATGCCCCATACCACATGCTAGAGACGTGTTCATAATGAAAGGTTCAGAAGTCAACTGAACATGTAGAGATGAAATGACAAAGAACTTGTGGCAGGGATTACTTACAAACTAGACCATTGACGTTGACCAATAACTACAGCCATTTCAGTTTGAAGGTTTCAACTATGGAGGCTTTTACTAATAGATTGAAGCCACTTGCAGGTGATCAATTATCTCAACACAACTGGCGGATTTGGAAGTTGCATTGAAATTGAATATTCTATAGATCAAAAGTTAGGCTCTTGAATTAATTTGGATGTATCTGTTCTACTCTGAACCAGGTGGCAGTACAGAAAGAATCTATTAACCATTTTATGATAAACCTTGAGTCTCTGCTCTTCTATACCAAGCACGTTTAGCTTTTTATCAATGGATTTCATTACTCCTCTGATCGGTATAATTGACAGATTATGCACAGCTACGGCCTCTCGGGCAAGCCGTGTTATCAATTTGGACAGAAGCATGCACTCCTTGACTGCAGAACTAAATGAACTGATGGACAAGAGAGATGATTTAACGACTCGTCTCGAGCGAGCTGAGCTGGATGGATCAAGACGAACAAATGAAGTGCAGAGGTGGCTGGCAAGAGTAGAAGTTATCGAAGCTGAAGCTGCCTCCATTATGGAGAATTTCGGACAGAGTAGGCAAGGGTTGGGGTGCTTCAATCCAAGTTGTTGTTCGAAATACAATATGAGCACGGAAATGATAGAGAAGCTGAAGGATATAAGTGAACTGAAGGGAAAAGGAAACTTTGAGAGACTGGTGACTGAGCCACGTCCTGCTCCTGTAGAAGAGAAACCGTGTAAGCCTGCAATTGGCATTGGCGTGATGTTAGACAAGGTGTGGGAGTTTCTTGAGGAGGAAAAAGTGGGAATTATTGCATTATATGGAATGGGTGGAGTTGGGAAAACTACCCTTCTGAAGACCATCAATAATGCATTTCTTTCCAGCGATCACAATTTTGATGTGGTAATATGGGTCTTGGTCTCTAAGGAATTTGTTGTTAGTAAGATCCAACAGTCCATTGTGGCCAGGCTAGGGTTGCCATGGGCAGATAGTGAAGCCCATGAACTTCTAACTTCAAAGATTTACAATGTTTTGAAAAAGAAGAGGTTCCTTCTATTGCTTGATGATGTTTGGGAGGGAATTGATCTGGGGGATATTGGGATTCCTCTTCCTGATGATGAAAATAAATGCAAGCTGATATTTACAACGCGATCCATGGATGTGTGTAGCGACATGGATGCTCATAGGAAGCTCAAAGTGGAACTTTTGAACGATGAGAAATCATGGCAATTGTTCTGTGAGAAGGTTGGAAGAATGGATGTTTTAGAGTCACCACCTATTAGAAATTATGCCAAGACAATCGTCCGAAAATGTGGAGGTTTACCACTTGCCTTGATCACGGTTGGTAGAGCCATGGCCAATAAGGAGACTGAAGAGGAATGGAAGTATGCAATTGAATTACTCAACAAATCTCCATCAGAACTTCGAGGTATGGAAGATGTATTTATCCTCCTAAAGTTTAGCTATGACAATTTAGAGAATGAAACTGCAAAAATGTGCTTTTTGTATTGTTCTCTATTCCCTCAAAGCTATTCTATTGAGAAAGAACAGCTAGTGGAGTACTGGATTGCAGAAGGATTTTTGAACAGTTCCTATGACAGCAATGCCTATAATAAAGGGTATGCTGCCATTGGGTCCCTGAAAGTTGCCTTCTTTTTGGAAACAGGCGAAGAAGAAACCCAAGTAAAGATGAATGACGTTATCCGAAGTTTTGCCTTATGGATAGCATCTGGATGTGGGGTAAACAAGGGAAATTTTTTTGTGGAGGCAAGCTTGGGCCTTACTGAAGCACCTGGTGTTAAAAACTGGGAAGGAGCACAAAGAGTTTCTTTGTTAGACAATGCAATCAAGACTAGAAGAAGTACCGATGTGCCCAAATCTGTTGACACTGCTGCTCAGTGGAATAATTGTCTGAATCGTATACCAGATGACTTTTGCCAATCAATGTCTGCTCTTAGACTCCTGAATTTGTCCTTTACAAGCATCAGAAGGATCCCGGTGAGTATCGGTCAATTACTAGAGTTGCGTCATCTTAATTTAACAGCTACAAAGATAACCACGTTGCCTAAGGAGCTTGGAAGTTTAGCAAAGCTGGTCCACTTGAATCTCTTGCGCACATACTCTCTTCGAACGATTCCACCTGAGGCTATAACTGGACTTTCAAAGTTGGTGGTCTTGAACTTGTACTACAGTTATGAGCGTTGGAAAATTCAGAATTCTAACTGTGAAGATGAAGTTGGATTCGAGGTATTGGAGACCTTGACACAACTTCGCTTCCTCGGTTTAACCATTTCCACGGTAACCTCACTGCATAGACTCTCTGGCATTAGAAGTTTAGTCAAATGTATACAGTATTTATTTATAAAGGAATGTGAAGGTTTGCATCAATTAGAATTATCAACTTTGGGTTATGGTAAACTATTGAGAAGACTTAGCATCAATGACTGTAATGAATTAAATTACTTGGTAGTGGATGGTGAGGCCGGAGAAAATTGGCTACCTAATCTGGAGGTTCTAGCCTTGTATGGCCTGCCTAACCTAATTTCGGTGTGGAAAACCCACCGAGAGGAGCAAGCCTGCAAAATCTGCGCTTGTTGAATATCTGGTATTGTCATAGACTGAAGAATGTTTCATGGATATCATTACTTCCAAGGTTAGAAGCAATTTACTTGTTCTACTGCAAAGCGCTGGAAGCACTGGTAAGTGAAGACGGGAAACTAGAGCCCGATTCAAAGTCATTTTCAAGGCTCAAAACTATATCCATCCGTGACCTCCCTGCATTGAGGATCATTACACCATTGGCATTAACTTTCTCCTGCTTGAAGAACATTGCAGTGATTGATTGCCCACAGCTGAAGAAACTATCAATCAGAACAGCTTATAATTCTACAACCCTTCCAACAGTACACTGTAGTAAGGATTGGTGGGAAGGTCTAGAATGGGAAGAACTCAACACCAAAAACGCTTTTCTTACCAACTTCACATCAAATTGATGTAGCATCAGCATGTACTTTTTGTCATATTATTCGGTACGTCCTGCTTAACTGTTTATATGGAACTTCATTGTATAACCAGTTCTTCATGTTCCTACACTTTTGTCTTGTACAGATGTTGGCCGAATTGTAGACTCTCAATTTTAAATGTATGGCTGCAAATCTTCTCAAGAACCAGGGACCAAGTATTAGGATTCATAAAATAGTTTAAGTTCTCTGTCTTGCAAAATAATCAGCACCAATGCTCAAATGAAACAGACCTAATAGATTGGTTTAGACTTGAAAGTAATATAGGAAAAGGAAAGTTAAACGTTTAAATGCTTAAGGTGCTAAGCTAGGTTTAGTTATTGAATTTAATTTACAGCATATTTACTACAGCTTTGAGTAAATTTTTATTAGAGAATTTCCCAAATCTGATCAAACTGATATAGTCTCTTCCCAACAAGGTGGATATTCTGCTTGGGACTTTGACCCCCCCAAAAAAAGTTTAAACACTCTAGAAGCCCACAGGAAATACATGGGCCTATGTTATAATCCATAAAATTAAACAAATGGTAGAGCGGGGGACAGATTCAAGAGAACTAAAAAAAAAAAGTTGAATTATTGTTTTTCAAATTAAAATATTGACTAAATTATTAAATTTTTAATCATTGAAATTCACGTATAATTCATGCTATCTTTTTGAATTTTTATGAACTTTATTTTTTTAATTGTGAATATTTTTAAATTTTTTAATATTTTTATAAATTTTAAATTATTTGTTGATATAATATATAAGATAAATATTATCATGTCAGCATGAAATACAAATGAATTGTCATGTATTTTGTCATGCCAACATCATTAAAAAATTATAGTAAATATTTCCATTAAAAAAACAAAAAAATGATTCTTTTTTAAAGGGTGATCAATAAATTTTGTTTAAAAATAATAATAAGGGTTAAATTTATAAAAGATGTAAACGTTAAAAGCTATATTTGACATTACGCCTTTATAAAAAAACTGATTTATAATAATTTCTTAACTAAATTAAGGCTGCCTTTGGTTCACCGTTTAACGCCAGTGAGGTGCAGTTGGGCTACAACCTCACTGACAACCTGTTTGGTTGAGCATTTCAGTGCAACCAAAATCAATTTTCACCACACTAACATCCCAAAAACCAACCGGAGGTAAACATACCGCCCATCCAAACTAAGCCTAAGGTTCAATTGGTAAATGACATTAACTCAAACAAACAACTAACGAATAGAATAAATAATTAACTTTTAACCAAATCTAAATAAAATTGTAAAGTCATTTTAAAAATAGAGTAGAAATTTCTAATAAAATATTATTATGCATTAAATTTAATATTCATAAGAACTAAATTATTAGAAATAACAAGTAACAAAATTTTGAAGAATACAAAGAGTAGGGCAATATTAGAGCTTAATTGTTTCATCAGCTTCCAACTCTAACAATATGTTTGGTTCATATGAATGGTAATGTCATTTAAAACATATTTGATACAGTCCCTCCATTTAGTAGTTTGATTGTTGGTAATATCATTCACACGAATAGGTGATTACAACCCAATTAAAAAAAAATTGAATAGCCATTCGGGGCATCACCCTTCGAATGACTATTCAATACTTCTAGGAATGCAACAAAAAAAAATATTTCCGTTTTACCCAACTCAGCACATCTTGCAACAACATAGCCCGCAAATTCAAAAGAAAAAATAATAAAAGAAAATAGTTTAAGAAAAGAGAGGATATAAGACCTTGAATTTAGTTTAGAAAGATAAATCTAAACAAATCTATTTAGAGATTGGTTATATCAAGGATTAAATTCTTTATTCACCAGTTTTGGTGGAATTGAAATTGATGACCAACAAAGTTTGCGATCTCGCCTCTATCTCTGATCTTCCTTTTCCTACGAAGTTCATTTTTTTTTCTTAATGGTTCATGTTTGTTTGGCCAAAAATTATGATTCTAAATTTGAGGATTTTCAGTGGACTTTTAGAGTTGAAAAAATGGGGGAAAGGAATATAATATAAAGAAAATTAACATATACAAAAAAATGAAAAATGATGATGAACTGGGGGCCAACATTTGACCATTAGTGGGCTTGTGACCGTGGTAAATAATGCCTAATTGTGACAAGTTGCAAGCTTCTAGAAAATTGTAGAAGGAGGGGCCTTGTGAGGTAGAGGTTGAGAGAGAAGAAAATGGGAAAGAAATGGAGAGAAAATCTATCACAAATAATCATGTTTTAATATAATTTAATACTTTTGTAACTATAAAGCTTGATAAAAATGAATATTTATATAAGTAAATATATTGAAATATGGTTAAATTATATATTATTTTTTTAAATTATATTTAATAATAATTTTTATTAAAATTTAATAACATTAGCCGCCTCCCTCAGCTTCCTCCAACTCTCTGCTCCAACATTACCTTTATACCTCTTTCTTTGCCTTATGTTGATGGCCTGCCACTTGGAGTTGAGTCCACCTCCAAGTTGCCCATTCACAAAGTTCCTTACCTCAAAAAATCATTTGATAAACTTGAAACACAGTTGACTGAGTTCCTTAAAAGGTCGCCGCAAATTAAATTGATTATTCACGATTTTGCTCAGCATTGGTTACCGCCTATGGTGAATCAACTCCGCATCAACTTAGTTTACTTTTCCATTTTTAGTGATTCAACGAACGCTTTCTTAGGCCCTACATCAGAAATGCTCGGTGGAAGTAGAAAATCACCTGAAGATTTCACGGTGGTCCCGACGTGGATGGATTATCCTAATAACATAGCTTTTAAGCTCCATGAAACGGTGAGTCACAAAGAGTGCGAGGATACTCTATCCGATTTAGAACGGTACGCGACAGTGCTTTTAAATTGCAAAATTCTGGCCTTGTGAACTTGCTATGAATTCGAACCTGAGGCGCTTTGTGTGCTTAGTAAGATTCATTAGAAACCAATTGTTCCACTTGGGTTGTTGCCGCCACCACTAACGAGCGTAGATGATAAAGGAGATGAGAATTTGGAAGCATTGAAGAAATGGCTTGATAGTAAGCAAGAGAAGTCGGTTTTCTACGTTGCACTCGGTAGTGAGGTGAGTCTAAGTCAAGAGTCCATGCACGAGTTGGCATTTGGGATAGAGAAGTCCGGGTTACCATTTATTTGGGTTGTGAGGAAACCCCATTTAGTTGAAGAACAGTTTTGCAGACAGGGGCGAAGCGAGGGGGTGGGGGGCTGACATGCCCGCCCCCTAAAATGTAAAATTACATTTTAGTCCTTTAAAATTTTTTAAAAATTTTAAATTAAAAAAGCTAAAATTTCACTTTGTCCCTTCTAAAATTATAAAAATTTGATTTAATCCTTTACAAATTATAAAGATATAAACTATAAAAAATTAAAATTTCATTCAGCCCCTAAATTTTTTTTCCAGCTTTGCCCCTGTTTATAGAGGACATGATCCCCCCGAGTTTGAAGAACGTGTTTTCAAAACAGGGTATGGTTTTACGTGGCTGGGCACCTCAACTTAGGATCTTGGCTCACTCATCAGTTAGTGGTTTCTTGACTCACTGCGGGTGGAGTTCCCTAATAGAGTCTCTTGGATTAGGTAAACCTCTGATATTGTTTCCCATTGGAAGTTCAAATCTTGGGTTGATTGCTAGGTTGATGCATTGGAAAAAGGTTAGATTCGAAATAGAAAGAAACGATGTTGATGGATCATTTAAGAGCGACTTGGTGGCCGCGTGTATTAAGCGAGTCATGGTGGATCCCGAAGGTGAGCAACTCAGAGCTAATGCACTTGCAATGAAGGAGATTTTTGGCAATGAAGAGTTAAGTAACAAGTGCTTGTGCGAGTTTACTCAAGCAATTGAAAATATTTAAATTTTAATTTGTATTAGGGTCATGTGTCATATATTTTGGGGGGAAAACCTTTGGTTGAAGTATCTTGTAATAGTAACCATGTATGTTTTTGTTTGGAATTAGTATTATTTCGTTTAAAAAAATGAAGTATTTATACTATGCATTGTGGGTATCTTGAAAATAAAAGAAAACTATGAAAAAAAAGGAAGACTTTCTTTAATGTTCTTGATACTATCGAGATGTAAATAATGTAAATTTAAGTTGGTATTTGTTAAAAATTTTGAAGTAGATAAAATAGTAATTATTATTATTATTTGTGGAGAAGATAGTGGATATTATAGGAAATTAAAAAGATGGATTAAATCGTATATGATTGAAAAGTGATGGAGCAAAATTGTGAATAAGAATAAGAAATGACTAGATTAAATGGATGGGAAATAATGGAGGTGTAACGCCCCTAACCCGAATCCGTCACCGAAATAGAGTTACGGAGCATTACCGGAGTTACCGATTCATTTATCAGATATTTCATTAATCCGATATCTTTTCTTTTCCACGTTCAAGTCTCGTATTCAAGTCATCCGGATCTTTATAAAGAAATTTGATCGTCGTTTTCATTTATTTCATGTTATAATACATTCAACTAATGCTCTAAACAAAATTATCATTTTACCCCTAAACTTTTAATTAATGACGATTTCATCCTTTGGTTAAAATAAATTAAAATTATTGCAATTTAATCCTTATTTCTAGCCGTTATTCTCAGACAAATTGATAACAACCTATGAATTCTATAAAATGTCAGAATTTTCATAATTTCAACACTTTTCAATTTAATCCTTAAAACATGTTTTTCCCTGATCTTGAGCTAAATTAATAATTTCATTCAATTTTGTAATTTAAATAATAAAATAATCCATTTCATGCAAATTGGTCATTTCTAACTTTTTTTTACAAAATTGCCCATAAAATTTTACTTTTATTCAATTTAGTCCATGAGCCTAAAACATACAAATTAGCCATGCTAGCTGAATATTCATACATATTTTCCTCCTACTCCTCTCCATTCCACATCCTTAATTTATATAACATGCAACAAGTAACATTATCAATAATTTCACTATTTACTTATGTATATTCAAAACTGTCCATTTGCGTCATAGTCACTAAATTATTTATATCTTAAGCTACAGAACTCAAAATTAAGATCCGCTAATTTTACCTAAAACTAGACTTACTTATCTTATTACCATAAAATTTTCATGATTTTTGGTTTAGCCAATAAGTACAATTTATTCTTTAAAATTGCCCCTATTCTGCTGTCTGACAGTTTCGACCCTTCTTCACTAAGAATTAATTATCTCATTGTACGATATTTGAATGATGTTCCCGCTTATTTCTATTGAAAATAGACTCTTTAAGGATTTTAAACATATAAATTTAATCCCTTAATTATTTTTCTCCAATTTTTTATGATTTTCCAAAGTCAGAAAAGGGGAACCCGAAATCATTCTGACATTGTCTCACAAAACTTATTATATCTCATGATTTACAATTTCATTTCTTACACCGTTTCTTCTATAAGAAACTAGACTCAATAAGCTTTAATTTAATATTTTATTCACCCTCTAATTAGATTTATACAATTTTTGGAGATTTTTCAAAGTTAAACTATTGCTGCTGTCCAAAACTGTTTTAGTGCAAAATGTTGATTTTCATTTTGCCCCAAATTTCACAGTTCATACAATTCAGTCCTTATTTAATTAACCCCTCAATTAAACTAATTTTCTCAATTAATAATTTTCCTAGACATTATAAGTTATTTCATAACTATTGAAATTCAGAATTTTCACATAAAACTCTAACTTTAAACTCTTTTACAATTTAAGTCCCAAACATTCACTTTCTATTCAATTCTTTCAATAAAATCAGCATATAAACAATTTAAAGCTCTAATTCTATGTCAAATCATCATATACTTCCAGCACATATACATAGAAACTTTCAATTTCTTTCATAGAATCAAGAACTAATGAATTCAACAAATGGACCTAGTTGTAAAAGTCACAAAAACACAAAAATTTCAAGAAATAATCAAGAATTGAACTTACTTGAAGTAAAAATATGAAAAACCAGCTTAAGGGAACTATTCCGTGGTGTTTTTGCTGATGAGAATGCAGAAAAATAAAGAGAAATCTAGATAATTCCACTTTAGTCCTAGCTTTATTAAGTAAATTTTACAATTTTCTAATTTTGCCCTTATTTTCTTGGTGATTTAATGCTCTTGCCGTCCAGCCCAAATATACCTTGGGCCTATTTTCCTTTTAAACCCTCTTTCTTTTATCATTTAAGCTATTTAATCATTTCCCACAATTTTATATTTGATACAATTTAGTCTTTTTTGTTCAATTAGCTATCAGTACTTTAAAATTTCTGGACGAAACTTTAAAACTTACTTATTAACACTTCATAAATATTTATAAAAATATTTATGGCTCGATTTAAAATTCCCGAGGTCTCGATACCTCGTTTTCAATTCTAATTATTTTAATATATATATTTTTAGTACATTTCACTATTTCAAAAATTTTCCTAACTTCACATTTAACTTATACTCACTAAATTAATAATATTTCCTACTCATTTTTCAAATTTAGTGATCTCGAATTACTGTTTTGACACCACTGAAAATTAGACTGTTACAGGATGACTAAAAGTGATAAAACCATAGAAGTACAAAATGAGTGATGAGATTGATAGGAATAACTACCATTTGTTTGGAGTGATGATAATTAGATATTTTTGTTTAATTAAATATATAAAAAAAGAGAGAAGAAAGTGAAAAGATATTTCTAATAGAAAGATGTAGAAAAAGGAAGAAAAGTCAACACCATCATATTTTCTATCTTCTCTCTCACGTCTTTCACTCTCCATTTCCACCAAATTTTCTTTTCTTTCATTTTGGTCCATTTTCCTCCATTTTCAACCCTTTCAAGTTTTAAACTTCAAATTTTCTTCATAAATTTTTGGTGAAATCAAGAGAACAACTTCATGACTAGCTAAGTTTCATGTGAAGTTAGCTAAAGTTCATAGTTAAGGAAAGAGTAAAGAAGAGTTAGGGATTTTGAGTAAGGTTAAAGTAAGAATGATAAAGTTTTCTTGTAGATTTTCATATTTATCTCATCAAAATGCATGGAAATATTATGTGATTTTTGTTTAAATACTAAATGTCGTATATATGTTGTGTTAATGAAGAGAATGTTAAGAGGAGTGAACATCAAGTTGATAAAGGCAGAGAAATAGCAAATGAGTGAAGGAAGAATGAAGAATTTTATTTCAATCAATTTTGTTGTAAGCGTATCAAGAATTTTACTTTACTTAATTTAAACCCTAAATGAAAATATGATAAATTGGTTTAGTAACATTCATGAGATATGTTTGTAGTTGAAAATGATGATATGTATTTTGGAAATTATTTGAAAGTAAAAGGGTATTCCTATAATAAATTGAAAAGTGTATGTGTATTGAAATTAGAGAAAATGACTAAATTGCAAATAGTATAAAATTTTGATAGGTGAAATAGATATTAGGAGTAATTAAGTGAAATGTTGAATGTTGACAAAATAGATGTCAAGTGAAATTTGATGAATGGTTGATTCTATATAAAATTTTAATTATTTTCTTTGTTGAGAAAATGTAAATAAATTGTATAGTTTAAATGTCCAAGTAGACAAAATAAGAACTAGTAGGATATAAATGGTATGTCATTAGGAAAATTTTCATGCATGTAAGTGATAGCGGCATTATGGTACAAGTGATAGCGGTACTACGGTGCAAGTGTTGTGGCACTTCAGTGCAAAATGACATTTGCCCATCCATGCAAATAATAGTGACACTTTGGTGCAAATTATTGACATTTTTGCGCATAGTCTACATGTTCTATTAAGTTTACATTTGGGCAATAAAATTACAAGGCAAGTGAACTTAAAAAATGTCATTGGTAAGTAGCTTGTAACTTGTTGAATTAGTACCTTACTATAGTTATTATTGAAACAATTTTGTTTATGATGATAGTGATTCATGAAAGTTATATATATGTTTATATATGTGTATTTGTAATGAATTGATTTTAAATGCAAAGTTTTATTTTTAATTTGTTTACTAAGCTCTTGTGAGTTTAATGCGTTTTTTCCAAACACGTAGGTGAAGATCATTTTGAAGTTTTAGAATGAAGATCATCTCCAACTCATCTCATCACAAATCAAACTTGGAAGACAGTATGAATCTAAAATTTTGGGCATTAGTTTTTGGCATGTACCTAGGAATATGATAGAAATGTTCATGGATGAACTCAATGAAAGCTTTGGTGCTTTTGGTCCACTTTATAAATCTTGAAATTTGGATTTGTATGCTTTGGAATTGAGTTGAATTAGGTGATATTTAAGGTTGAAAATTGACATGTTCAAATGGTTTGTTGGTTGATATAGATGCTGTTCTAAGTGATAGGGTGAATCAATTTGCTTAAGTTTTAAGGTGGCAGGATTGAGGTCATGACTTTGTACCATCGTAAGGTCGCGACGTGGAATCTATGAGTCTTGACAAGCATTTAAAAGTTTTAACTTTACAATTTGGTCCCTAAATGACATTCTATCATCTTGGGAGCTTTTATAAGCTCATTTTGAGCTTGGATAAGTGCTTGAATCATATTTTAAGCTTAACAACTTTAAAAATAATTAAATTGATTTGGAGTGATCGTAGTTGCTTCGTCAACAAATGTGACATCCCGGTATCTTGACTCGACCATCAAGTCGAGCAAGGGGCATTACATTCTTTCCATTCTTCTTTTGGGGTTTCTATTTTTTAGATAAAGGAGAGGGAAGGTTTTGTGTATTAGTTTCAATTACTAGGGGAAGCTATGGGAATCGAGGGAATATGAAAAAAGAAAGTAGGAAGAGTTGAAAGAGGACTTTTTTTCAAAATTTATTATTAAGATAATTTGCTTTTCAATTGCATAAGAATAAATTCAAAATTAATTGGATAATGAGCTTCTAATCTATTGGTAATTAATATTAAGTTTCAATTTTTTTAAATTTTTCTATAATTTTTTTTAAAATTTAATAATAAAAGAAAAGAAAAAAATTAAGGTCAAATTGACAAAAGTTGTAAAGGTTAAGGGGTTAAATTTGTGATTATACCTAACTTTTAACGGAGTTAACTGAAAAGTTAACGAAGGGATTGGAAATGAAAAATCAAAAAATAAAGGAATAAATTTTGAACAAATAAAAGTAGAAATACTAAATCTATATAGATCAATAAGTATAGGGACTATCTTTAAAATTTAACCTAATATGTAGTTATATGTAGAGTCAAGATAGCTAACAACGAACAGTGTGACGGATCGGTACCTTCTCAATTTTCTCTAGAGGAAAACCAAGATGAAAAGTGTGCACTCGTTCTGGTATTGTTTAAAAACCTTTAATTGATAAGCTAAACTCCACCTAGTTACTAGGTATATTTTTTCTCACTCAATTATTAAAAAGTTATAAATTTATTAATTGATTATTTAATTTTTTTCCATTAGCAATTAAATGGCTAATGGAAGATGACGTGATAGTTTTAAATTGACATAATAGTAAATTTTAACTCTCAATCCTTAACATTTATATATTATGTAAATTTAGTCTTGATTCTAAAAAAATTTAACCCTCAATATTTACAAATTGTGTAATTTGACTTTTTTTTTTACTTTTCAACTAAAACGCTAAAAAAATCCAAGATAATAATTTTTATATTTTCTCATTTTTTAAAAATTAACTCTCAATGTCACAACTAAAAGTAAAATACACAATGTGTAAATATTGAGGGTTAATTTTTTTAGAATCAAAATTAAATTGACACAATGTATAAATGGTGAATGTTAAAGTTGCTATTATGCAATTTTAAAAACTGTCAATTTATTTTTCCGTTACTAATTTAATGGGTGGTGACCATGAAAAAGAAGTTCAAATAGTTTGGTGACAAAAAAAAAGTTAAATAATTATTTTATTTTATAATTTTTTAAAATTAAATGATAAAAAGAAAATACTAATAATTATAGTTTAGCTAAATGATTATTGCCAATTACTGCTTTTTCTAATTTGTAGCGTTTACCTTGTCGTGAGCAAATTCATCATATGGCTGTAGCTAGTGACTATGATACACTGTGGACGTATGTTATGATTTGCTGGAAAATTTTTGTACATTGAGAATAGATTTTATGTCTTCCAAATTTTATCTATATACAGTGCCGGTGCAGGGACTTCTTAAACCATTGGATTGTTGCCAATACATTACTATGCTTGGCACTGAATAGGATGCCTTTGGCTGCTACATTCTTTAATGGGGTAGAGGACATGATCTTCCAAGGAAGCTGAAGCAGTAATTTTTGGGTTAGGTTAGAATTTTATTTTTTAGGTCGGAATTAAATTGTATTTTTTTATAATAGTAAAAATATAATTTCATAATTTTAATAGTTTATATTTTTATAATTTATCATTTTATTAGTTTCTATTTTTATATTTTTTAAGTGATTAAATTAAATTTTTATTTTTTTAAAAGAATTAAAATATAATTTTATTATTAATAATTTAAAATTTTATAAATTATAAAAAAAATCTAAATAAAATATTTTTCGTTTCGAGTGCCAGGCCGCTGTCACCCCGACTTAACCACTGGGTACATGAGCAACAATTCTTGTAAGTAAAAATGGAGAGTGATTAGCTTCTTTTAATTAGATATTTTACCAGTTAAAAGTCGTATAATATTAAACTTGGGGTATTTGATTGATTATATCAAATCTTTCTGCCCAAAGATTCAAGCTATTGAAAGTAGGTAACCAATCCTCTCATTTTTTTTTAGCTTGATATGCTTTACTTAGGAGTGATAATGATGCTATTTAGTGGCATGATATGTCCATTATTTCTTATGTATCGATCATATATTTTATAAATGATAAATTTGGATGCATTTTTTTTAATTGTCATTTGCTATTTAATGATTTTTTTTAATATTAGGCACATGTATTTTTCATTTTTTTTGAAAAAAATATTAGTAAATATTTTCTAATTAAATCAAAGACAATTAAAAATAATAATCTTAATTCTTAAAATTTAAAATTTAATTTTCGTAAAGTAAGTAAATTGCTTAAAAATAAGCAAATAACAAAAATTGAAGACTTGGGGGAGTAGGGGAATATTAAACCTTAATTCTCCCATGTTGTAAACAAGATCTTGTTGAGGACCTCACCCGTGGCTAGAACAGAGTCTCGCCAACCAGCCCGGTCTGAAGGTCTGCCCAAAATGTGGAAGGGTTTGAATTAAAATATAAGCCCAAAAAATAGACTTTGACAAAAAAATAAGGCTTGTTTAAAAAATGAGTCTGGCCTCGAATAAGGTATTTTTGGTCCAAGCCTGGTCCGAATTCACTAAAGGACAAAAAAATATTATTTTTTTATTTTTTAATATTATTTTCTTGTTGTTTTCTCCTTATTTTGCTACCATTTTACTATTATGTTACTACTATTTTGTTGTTATTGTTTGAATATTGTATAAAACTTATTTTATTGTTAATTTTGTTATTATTTTAAAGACATTTGTTAATTTTGTTATTATTTTAGAAGCATTTGCTTGTTAAGTTGCATCTATCTTAGTATTATTTAAGTATACATATTTTTTAAAATTTATTTTCAATTTGTTGGGAAATATTTATTGTGATATTTTTAGTATTTTTATGTATCATATATATTTTAAAATTATATAAAAATAATATAAAAATTAATATGATCGGGCTAGGTCAGACTTAAATTTTAACATTTTTATTCGAGTCAAGCTTAGATAAAATTTTAACCACATTTTTTAAACCAAACCTAAATTTTTAGTTAAACCTAACCTTACTCATGCACGCCTCTACCAGTCTCCCACTTGGGTTATAAAGCCATATCTTAGCTCAGCTTGAAAAATTATTTCACCAACCATTCCATTATAAAGTATAAACAAAATACCACACTACACACGTATATATAAATTATATACCTCAATTAAACAGATAAATTATTTAAAACGCAATTATTTTAATAAAACCATTTCACATGGCATCTTTTATATGCATTAAACATCAATTATTTTCACAAAACCCCAATTATTGAAGAACCAACGACTCCTCTAACCAAAAAGCAAAACAAGGTCTCTGGCAAAATAGTCTGGATTTCTTCTAGACATGGATTACTCCAACAGCAAAAAACAGCTTCATATTGCAATATTCCCATTCAATCAAATCTAAATAAAATTGAACAGTCATTTTAAAAATAGAGTAGAAATTTCTAATAAAATATTACTATGCATTAAATTTAATATTCAGAAGAACTAAATTGTTAGGAATAACAAGTAACAAGATTTTGAAGAATACAAGAAGTAGGGCAATATTGAAGCTTAATTGTTTCATCAGCTTCTAACTCAAGTATCTCTGAACAGTATCTTCAGTCATGGTCCATATTGGTAATAAAGCCAACGACCGCCATAGCTGACGAACAACTATAAACAATAAAAACAAAAAGAAACTTTTAAAATCAAGACAGCACTGGAAGGAATAAAAATTATAATTTAATTTCCGCCCTAAAAAATATTTCTCGTTTCGCCCACTCAAGTTCCATGCATTGGATTGGACAGCCATTTCCTAATAAATGAAGCCAACGACTCCACCACTCCAATCTCCGCCCTAAACAAAAAAGCAAAACAAGATCTCTGGCAAAATAGTTTGAATTTCTCCTACTCATGGATTACTCCAGCAGCAGAAAACAGCTTCATATAGCAATGTTCCCATAGCTAGCTTACGGTCACATCGCCCCATATCTCCAAGTCGCCAAGTTCTTAGCTCAAAAGAATCACCATATCTACTATGTCTCCACCCCAAAAAACATTAGCCGCCTCCCTCAACTTCCTCCAACTCTCTGCTCCAACATTACCTTTATACCTCTTTCTTTGCCTCATGTTGATGGCCTGCCACCTGGAGTTGAGTCCACCTCCGAGTTGCCCATTCACAAAGTTCCTTACCTCAAAAAATCATTTGATAAACTTGAAACACAGTTGACTGAGTTCCTTGAAAGGTCGCCGCAAATTAAATTGATTATTCACGATTTTGCTCCGTATTGGTTACCGCCTATGGCGAATCAACTCCGCATCAACTTAGTTTGCTTCTCCATTTTTAATGCTTCATCGAACGCTTTCTTAGGCTCTACATCAGAAATGCTCGGTGGAAGTAGAAAATCACCTGAAGATTTCACGGTGGTTCCGACGTGGATGGATTATCCTAATAACATAGCTTTTAAGCTCCATGAAACGTTGAGTCACAAAGAGTGCGAGGATATTGTATCCGATGTTGAACGTTATGCGACAGTGCTTTTAAATTGCAAAATTCTGACCTTGAGAACTTGCTATGAATTCGAACCTGAGGCGCTTCGTGTGCTTAGTAAGATACACCAGAAACCAATTGTTCCACTTGGGTTGTTGCCACCATCACTGTCGAACATAGAAGATAAAGGAGATGAGAATTGGAAAGCATTGAAGAAATGGCTTGATAGTAAGCAAGAGAAGTCGGTTTTCTACGTTGCACTCGGTAGCGAGGTGAGTCTAAGTCAACAGTCCATGCACGAGTTGGCATTTGGGATAGAGAAGTCCGGGTTACCATTTATTTGGGTTGTGAGGAAACCCCCTTTAGTTGAAGAACAGTTTGCAGAGGTCATGATCCCCCCCGAGTTTGAAGAACGAGTTTCAAAACGGGGTATGGTTTTACGAGGCTGGGCACCTCAACTTAGGATCTTGGCTCACTCATCAGTTGGTGGTTTCTTGACTCACTGCGGGTGGAGTTCCGTAATTGAGTCTCTTGGATTAGGTAAACCTCTGATATTGTTTCCCGGTGGAAGTGCAGATCTTGGGTTGATTGCTAGGTTGATGCATTGGAAAAAGGTTGGATTCGAAATAGAAAGAAACGATGTTGATGGATCATTTAAGAGCGACTTGGTGGCCACGTGTATTAAGCGAGTCATGGTGGATCCCGAAGGTGAGCAACTCAGAGCTAACGCACTTGCAATGAAGGAGATTTTTGGCAATGTAGAGTTAAGTAACAAGTGCTTGGACGAGTTTACTCAGTTAATTGAAAATATTTAAATTTTGATTTGTATGAGGTTCCATGTGTCATATGTTTTGGGGGAAAAACCTTTGGTTGAAGGATCTTGTAATAGTAACCATGTATGTTTTTGTTTGGAATTAGTATTATTTCGTTTAAAAGATTGAAGTATTTATACTATTCATCCTGGCTATCTTGAAAATCAAAGAAAACTATAAGACTTTCTTTGTAATATTCTTGTTACCTTTGAGATGTAAATAATGTCAATTCAAGTTGAAATGTATTAAAAATTTCGATGCAGGTAAAATAATAATAATTATTATTAGTGCAGAGGATAGTGGATAGTATAGGAAATTTAAAAAATGGACTAAATCATATAAGAGTGAAAAGTGATGGGGCAAATGTGTGAAAAATAAGAATAAGAAATGACTAGATTAAATGGATGGAAAATAGGGAGAGGACTAAAAGTGTAATAATACCATGAAGGTCTTGGATTGATTGTTAGGTCGATGCATTGGAAAAATGTTGGATTCGAAATAGAAAGAAATGATGGATCATTTAAGAGCGACTTGCTGTAGGAACGAAAATTTTAAGTTAAATTTTATAATTTATCCTTTATTTTTATATTTATATTTTAAGTAATTTAATTTTTTTCTTTTATTTTCTTTTAATATTTTTGTTCATTCTCTTTTACTTCTCACTTTGTTTTTCTCTAATTTTCATTTCTTTTAATCTAGTTTTTTATTATTTATATTTTTCATTTGTTAAAACATGTCTACAAGATAGGGACTAGTTTTAATAAATGGAAAATATAGAAAAACTATGTTAAAAGAAATAGAGAAGGCGGAAAATAGGGGGAGAAGCAGAAGAGAATGAAAATAAAGAAAAATAAAAAGAAAGTTAAAAGAACATAAAAAAAAAGTTTAAATTACTCAAAATAACTAAATATAGGGATCGATTGTATAAAATAACTTAAAATTTTTGTTTGAAATAATGATTTAACGTGTTATCGTTATACTGTTAACAATAATTAACAGCTCAGTGACTAAAATGTTACAATGCAAAAACGTAAGTGACTAAAATATAACATTTTAAATATAAGTGACTAAAACATAACATTTTAAATAAAAGTGACTATTTTAATTGTTTAACTTTAAACTTTTTAATATATAATTACATATATAGTCGAGGTTGCAAGCTAGGGTGATGGCTCGATACCTTCTCAACTTGTATAGGGAAACCGAAGAGAATAAACTATTATGGAGGATGATGTGCACTTGTTCAGGTATTAGTCAAGAAACTTCAAGGGATAATCGTTAATTACTGCTATTTCTAGTTTGCAGTGTTACTCTTGTTGTAAGTTAATTCGTCATATATGGGTCTAGCTGGTGGCTGTGATATGCTGGAAAATTTTGGTAAATTGAGAATAGATTTTATCATGTAAATATGGCTTCTAGATTTTACCTATGTACAGCGTTGGTGCAACGACTTCTTAAACCATTGGATTACTACTGCCCATACATTCCCATGCTCGACACTTAATAGAATGCCTTTGAGGTAATCTTGCGAGAAGATGAGGGTAATTTTTAAGCGGGCAAAGACGTGGAAATTTGATGAGTAGAGGTTGTTCTCTATCTCTATTAATAATATCATTTTTAATGTTAAAATTTATTTTTAAAATTAAATAATATTACCTATAAATGTTGAGTGTAATAATAACGTATATTAGACTCTCAAATAGAGAATGCAAGTTTAAACTTAATAAATAGTATTATTGAAAAGAACAATTATTAATCTGAACAAAAATCATACAATGAGGATAAAAAATACCAAAAAAAAATTGTATATTGTTAAACTTGTATTTACTTAATGATATCAAATTCCTTTTGCCAGAAAGTTTCAAGCTATTGGAGTAGGTATTCAACTCTCTCATTTTCTAGCTTGGTATGCTTTACTTAATGGTGATAATGTTGCTAACTGGTGACGTGATTCGAACAACAGTGTCATAATTGGCATAAGAACCTGTGTTAGCCTGAAAGTATTGCATCCTATTCTATATACATTTCAATCGATACATCACCAACTCAACATATTTTTATTTCCCTACTAATTTTGTGAAAAGAGACACCTAACTAACATATCTTTATTTCCCTACCAATTTCGCGAAAAAAGACACCCAATTAACGAAATGTACACATTATCGATAATTGCAATCTGCATACTCAATCATACTCTCTATTTTTCAAATTTCTCCTCTTGTTTGTGATACACCCCCAAAATATTTAAAAAAAAAATTCAAACCACTTATGATGGTGTTTATGGGTCAAATTGAGCAAGGCTTAAGCATAATATTAATAAATTTTATGTTCGATTAAGCCCAATATAATTCATAATATAAGCTTAAAATTTTACCCAAATTTATTTTAGTCTTGTCAATATTAAATTTTAAAATCATTTTTAAAAATATTTAATTATTTATATATTTTCTTTTTGACAACTTAACATTTTTTAATATATTTTCACTATATTATTACAATTTAACTTTTATGTGTTATAAATTATATAATACGCAAAAATAATATAATATTATATATTACTTACTTAGGAACGAATGAGTTAGATTGAACTCCAACGTTAAATAATTGAGTTTGAGCTTAGCTCATATTTTAAACGAATCTAATATATTGTCTTAACTTATTTTTGGGAATAATATTTTTTGTCCAAAACATTCAAATTCAAACAAACCTTTAAATTGAAAAGCAAGTGCAAAATAAATCAACCCAAATCTTCCATCTTCCAATTAAAGCAATAGTTTCAATGGCGATACGCCCCAAGCCCCAACTTGTTAAATAATAAAAACATATATGACTTGTTTGGTTACTTGTATAATAACATGAGAAAATAATTTATTTATTATACATATATATTACAATAGTTGAACATAAAGTAAAAAAATAATTAGTAAAAAATTAAATATAAAATTAGAAAAATAAATAATAACTCTTATAAAAAAAATAAAAGCTCTTAAAAAAGCAAACTCTTTTCCTCCTCTTTACTAAAAATGAATAATAAAAGTGACTAAATATTACCAATTAAAATAATTTATTACTAACATATATATTAAAACATGTATAAAAAATAACACTATGTAGCAATAAAAATATTGATAAACATATAAAAATGTACCAAACAAAACAAAAAATAAACGCCATAATTTTTTAAAAAAATCTCCTACCATTTTTTTTTCTCATTTTTCTCTCCTCTTTCTTGTTCTTTTTGGATCCTTTCCAGCTCCTACTCCTCTTAGACGGCTAACTCAATCGAAAAGGGGGAAAAAAATTAAAAATCTCAATTTTCATATTACCCTCGAAATCATCTATTATTCATTGGTTTATAGGTCGCATAAGCAACCTCTTACAATTTTAAGTTAAGCATTAATCCAACTGCTTTGAGACAGATTTATATTTTAAGTATGGATTCGCAACTTTTATTATTATTTAAGTTTGGCTAAATTTAATTAGTGATACAAATACAAATACAGGACAAGAGGAAAGTATCTTTCCCATCCTTAATTTAAGTGTTGTTTTATAGGAGCTGATGACTAGACATTGATGAAAGATTCAATGTATCGAATAAATAATAAATCAAATTTATCAAATATAATATAAATATACGAATGTATCGAAATTTAAATAACTATTTAATATTTTTAAAATTATATAAATATAATTAAAATATGATATAAAAATTGTATGGATCAAAAGTTACAACGAATAGTAGTAAGAAGAAAAGTAATGATTCAAGTTACAATCAGTAACATATTTATTAATTAAATAAATTCTCAGTTGATCAAATAATTGAGGGGCAATTATGAAAAACCAAAGTAGCTTTAGAGGGCAACTTTCTTCTCCTATATAATATTGGTGACAAGTTTTGTGTATTTTGTTTTCTTTTATGATAAGAGTTATTTTTCATGTTATAAGTAAATTTAAGTTATTATTTTGTGAATTTTTTTTATAAAATGTTAGAGTTGTTAATTTATTTTTTTTTAGAAATAATTTTATGGAACAGTGAAGTCACATTAGCTCTATCTTTTTTTCAATAATTTAATGTCAAATTAATTTTTTAATCATGAATTTCAATATTTTCACAATAAAAAAAATTAAATTTAAATAAAAATCCTAAAATTTAAAATAAAATTACGATTAAATTATTAGAAATGAATAATATCAATATTTCATACAACCCTTTCTCATATATAATAAAATAAATTTATTTATTCTTATTATTTTACTTTAAAACCTATCATCACGTTATTGAGATATTTTACATAAATGATTTCTCGTATTAATTCAATTTTAAATGTTTTAGAAAATTACAAATTTTTATTTATCCAAACAACCAACTAAACTACCGCATCAAATAATGTCAACATGAAAAAACAGTATAGTTATGTAGACAGCAAATAAAATTCAGCTTGAGAAAATTTGTATCTGGATTTAATTCTCAGTTACTACAAAGGCTCTAGTATAGGGACTAAAAGTATTTGACAGCCTCTCTATTACTATTAAACCGAATTAATTTAATCTCGAATTAAATAATATTAAATTATTATTTAAAATTTGAGGTAATAACATCTTTATTTTAATCTATATTTATTTTTTCTATTAATTGAAATAATGTATTCATTCTTTGTTTTTATAAGTGAAGTTTAACATAAATTGAAATAATATCACTTAACTTGATTAAGTTAATTTATTATATTATTAGTATGGTTTTTAACTAACGTATTATGTTGGGTTAATAATTTTTAGATTAAATATTTAAAATTTAAATGTTACTATATTTTAAGTTTTTTACTTTTTATATATTTAGAATTTTGTCTCTTTTTTTTTCGAATTTAAAAATTCAACTCTAGTTATTAGCAACGTTAAAATTTTTCTGTTAAATTTGTTGGTGTAACATTTAATTTTTAAAAAAAAAAAACAAACTACTCACTTGATATTCATGTCTAAAAATGACATTGTAATGGACTTAAATTTAATAAAAATTTTAATGATGTTAATAATTCTTTAAAGTTACATCCGCAGTTTAATTAGAAAAAAATATTTAGACTAGATAATAGTATTATAAATGTCGAGGTATCAAATTATGTCAAAAATTAAAATATAAAAAATAAATTTCAAATTTGAGTATATATAAGGACTGTAATTGAAATTTGACCCTTTATATATATAAAAAGTAGAGGGACCAGGATTGAAACTTAACCATTTTTGTTAATAATGTAAAAAGAAAAAAAGGAAAAAAAAAAGAGCAACGACAGTGTCAGAGAAGGAAGGCCCTAAGTCCTTCCTTTTATATATATTAGTATAGATATGTGCACGTCGGTTTCCAACATCTCTTAGCCGCCCATTCATTCAATTTTAACTCTACTCATGGGCATAATAAAAAAGAAAAAGGAAGAGAACTATTTGATAGAGACAACCGCCTACAAGAACTAAGGCTTCCATTCGATTATGAACAAAACATATCGAGTCTGAAACATCTGCATCAACAAAACACCATGGACAGAATAAAAAAGCTTCACATAGCGATGTTCCCTTGGCTAGCTTATGGTCATACAATGCCATTTCTCGAGGTTTCCAAATTCTTAGCTCAAAACGGTCATCGTATATCCTATATTTCCACCCCTAAAAACATTAGTCGCCTCCCTAAACTTCCCCCACATCTGTCATCTAACATAACTTTTGTCGAGTTTTCTCTTCCCCAGGTTGATGGCTTACCACCGGGAGTTGAGTCCACTGCTGAGGTACCTATCGAAAATGTCCCTTACCTTAAAAACGCATATGACAAGCTCCAAGGCCCTTTAACTGAATTCCTCAAAAACTCAAACGTCAATTGGATAATCCATGACTTTGAGCCTTACTGGTTACCTGGAGTTGCTGCTCCACTCGGCATCAATTTGGTTTTATTCTGCTTATTCAATGCCACTGCCCTAGCTTTCTTGGGTCCACCATCAGCTTTGCTTGGTGAGTTCCGGAAACGGCCAGAAGAATTCACAGTGGTCCCTGAGTGGATAGATTATCCTTGCAACATAGCTTTGAAGCACCACGAGATAGTGAACCATATAAAATGCATGGACGATGTATCTGATTTCCAACGGATGGGACAATTGATTCAAGGCTCCCAATTTGTAACTACTCGCGCGTGCTTCGAGTTCGAACCAGACGAGATTAAATTGCTTATTAAACTTTACCAAAAGCCTGTTGTTCCTGTAGGGTTGCTGCCTCCATCACTGCCATCAAACGAGGACAAAAGAGATGATAAATGGGAAGCTACAAAAAGCTGGCTTGATAGCAAAGGAGAGAAGTCAGTTTTCTATATCGCCCTTGGCAGTGAAGTGAATCTGAGTGAAGAGTCCATGCGGCAGTTGGCATTCGGGATAGAGAAATCCAATTTGCCCTTTATTTGGGCAGTAAGGAAACGCCCAATGGATGAAGGGCTAATCGATAACATAATCCCTCCAGGGTTCGAAGAACGAGTTTCAAACAGGGGCCTGGTTTTGAGGGATTGGGCACCTCAGTTACGGATATTAGCCCACTCTTCTGTCGGGGGTTTCTTAACTCACTGTGGTTGGAGCTCAATAATCGAGGCACTCAAGTTTGGCCGAGCTTTGATAGTGTTTTCTGGGGCAAGTGCGGATCAGGGGTTGAACGCTAGGTTGCTGCATGGGAGAAAGGTTGGAATAGAAATAGAGAGAAATGTAATGGACGGTTCGTTTACAAGCGACTTGGTGGCTAAGACGATTAGGCAAGTGCTGGTGGAACCAGAAGGAGAGGCGATTAGGGCAAATGCGTGGGCAATGAAAGAGATTTTTGACAATGAAGAGTTAAGTAATAACTACTTGGATGGATTCACTCGGTTCATTGAAGAGTTTGCACCTTCAGCTTGCCGTACCCAGATTAGTTAAGTTATATATCGATGTTTCTTCACGCATAGCATCTAAACATTCTGCTTAATTTCATTAAATAATTATTGTATTCTATAAATTAAGGAGTATTAATCAAGTGTTGTTTGATGTTTTAGGAAAATAAATTACGACCCCACCCAATATTTTATCTATATTTAATCAGACAAATCATTAAAAATATGAAATAATTTAAATTTTGTCACAGGTCTAATATGGGAAAATAATTAACGCAGCTTAAAAAATAATATAGTCCAAATACAAATACATTAATGTATATATACATATATTAATTAAATCAGTGAACTTCTTTCCTGAGCATTTGAATTAATTTTGAATTTTAGAGGCGAGATTATTAAGAGGATTTTACTTGAATATCATTTTAACTCAAATATAACTATACTCAAACCATAAAATGCATAAAAATATCTATGGTTTATACAATAAAATATCAACAAAAGTCAAGTATAATTGTAAGATTCAAATGAAGAAAATGGAATAAAAAAAATAAAAATGCAGTTGCAGCAATACAAGAAAGAGTTTAAAGCTTTAACAGAGAAGAAACTGCAGAGAATAGTTTTTATTTGTATATGTATCTATTTCAGTTATTCAGTATTCAGCCCTTTAAATAGCTGAGTTACAACGTAGGTTGTTTCCAAAAATATCAATTCTGAGAATCAGAATACTAACAATTCCCTTCAAAATAGGGATATGCTCTAACTGTGAAACAAATTTATTGAATTTCAAATAAACAAGAAATCAAACTAACGTTCCTTAAGCAAATAACTAACACTCCTCCTTGGTTAAGGAACTGCAAACTCCAATTCTCTGCCTTAGATACTCGAACATGTTGGCTGGAAGTGACTTTGTAAATAAGTCTGCTAGTTGTTCTTCAAACTTGCAGTAAACCAAAGTAACTTCACCATTTTGTTGTACTTCCCTCAAGAAGTAAAGTTTGATGTTGAAATGCTTGGTCTTCCTATGGAACACTGGATTGTTTGAGATTGCAATAGCTGCTTGATTGTTAACAAAAATCTCAGTATCGTTTTTATGCTCCATATGCAAGTCACACATTATCTTTTTCAGCCATAACACTTGATTAGCTGCTGTAGTTGCTGCAATGAACTCTGCTTCTGCAGTGGATTGAGCTACAATCTCTTGTTTTTTTGAAGACCATGAGAAAATTCCAGAACCTAGGCTGAAACAATATCCTGACGTACTTTTCATATCATCAAAAGATCCAGCCCAGTCACTATCCGAGAACCCATACAACTTGAAGTTTTGGCACATCTCAAACTTGACACCGTAATCAACAGTACCTTTGATATACCTCAATATTCTTTTTGCTGCTCTCAAATGCATTTCACTAGCACAATGCATAAAACGAGATAAAATACTTACAGCAAACATGATGTCGGGCCTTGTTGCAGTGAGATACATTAGACATGCAATCAAGCTTCTATAGTATCCTTCATCAGCTTTATCGGCTCCATCTTCTTTCATCAGCTTCTCCTTTTGATTCATTGGTGTGCTCATGGCTTTACATTCATCCATTTGAAATTTCTTCAAAATTTCTTTTGCATATTTTTCCTGACATATCAGCACCTTGTTCTTACATTGCTTGATCTCTATTCCAAGGAAAAAAGTCATAAGACCAAGATCTGTCATTTCAAACACTTGCGTCATTTCTTGTTTAAATTTCTCAACCAGCCTTGTATTATTTCCTGTCACCAAAAGATCATCAACATATAGTGACACAATGAGAGTATCTACTTCTTTATGTTTCACATAAAGAGTGGATTCTGAGAAGCTTTTAACAAAGCCAAGACTTAACAAATGAGCATCGATCTTGCTGTACCAAGCTCTTGGAGCTTGTTTTAGGCCATAGAGAGCCTTTTTGAGCAGGTAAACTTTTTCTTCTTCGCCTTGCTTCACAAATCCCTCAGGTTGCTCCACGTATATTTCTTCTTGTAATTCGCCATTCAAAAACGCTGATTTGACATCTAATTGGAACACTTTCCAGCCTTTTTGTGCCGATATTGCAAGCAACAATCTGATCGTATCTAATCTTGCAACAGGAGCAAACGTATCAGAATAATCAACACCATAAATTTGAGCATACCTTTTAACGACGAGCCTTGCTTTGTATTTGTTGACGGAGCTGTCGGCATTAAGCTTTGTTCGGAACACCCATTTGACTCCAATAACTTTTCTCCCTTCAGGCTTTTCTACCAGCTCCCATGTCTCATTTTTGTTAATCATTGTCATCTCTTCCTCCATTGCTTTCCTCCATTTTGGATCTTTTAATGCATCATCATGGCTGGCTGGTTCGCAAACTGCCACATTGCATCTTTGATAGATATCTGAAAGTAGCCTTGTACCTCTAACTGGAGGATCATCTTCTAACTCATTCATCCATTCGTCGGTTGTTTCGAAAGCACCTTTCGGTTCTTGAGACATCTCCTTTTTCCGTGAAATCATCCAATCCCACTGCTCGTCCTCGTTGAAATGTACATCTCGGCTAATTGTCAATTTTCCGGTTTGAGGATGATAAACCTTGTAGGCTTTTGAAACTGAACTATATCCCACGAAGATGCCAGGAATTGCCTTCTTATCAAGTTTGTCACGTTTAACCTTTGGAACATGAACAAAACATATGCAGCCAAATACTTTAAGAAAGCTAAGTGAAGGTTTATAACCGTACCAAGCTTCGAATGGAGTCTTGTCTTCCAAAGCTTTGGTTGGAAGTCGGTTCTGTAAAAAAATTGCCGTGTTGGCTGCCTCTGCCCAAAATGTCTTTGGCAACTCTTTTCATGCAACATACATCTAGCCATCTCCATTACGGACCTGTTCCTTCTCTCGCTGACCCCATTTTGTTCCGGAGTGTATGAAGCAGTAAGCTGATGTTTAATGCCAGCTTCTTCGCAAAATAAATTGAATTCTGCCGAAGTATACTCCTTCCCGTTATCGGATCTCAACACCTTAATTTTGCAGCCACTTTGATTTTCTACCATTTTCTTGAACTTCCAAAACACACCAGCCACTTCTTGTAAAGATGGTGTTCTTTGTGGTCCAACAACATCAGTATGAATTAGTTGCAACTTTTGAGAACCTCTCCAAGTTGATTTCGGAAACGGCAGCCTATTTTGTTTACCGAATTGACAGGCGGCACAATTTGGATGATGATCATCAAGTTCTGGCATTCCTTTTATCATGTCTTTCTTCTTCATTTTCAGCATTCTTTGAAGATGACAGTGACCAAGCCTTTTGTGCCAAATTTTCGTAGTGCAAACTTTGTTGACGTAGGCTATTTACTCCTCCTCCGTTGGATCAAATGAGAAACTTTTACCCCTCATTTTAACCCGTAAAATCTCTTTTCCAACAACATCATAAATGCAGCAATAGGAATTTTCAAAGGATACTTTAAATCCTTTTTCTATAAGCTGGCCAACACTCAACAAATTTTTATCAATTTCAGGAACATAAAGTACATTTGAGATTGTTTTTGTACCTGAACTTGTTGTAAATGCCACGGTTCCCGACCCTTTTGCGGAAATATAGCCACCATTTCCAATTCTAACCTTCATGACTCTCGGCTTCAAATCCTTGAAGAGAGTTTTGTCTGGAGTCATATGGTTTGTACAACCACTGTCAATCAACCAGCTTTTAGTTGAAAAACTTTTAGTTGAAAAACATGCTGCGACAAATATCTGATCTTCCTCGTCTTGATCAGCCACATGGACTTCTTCAAGCTTCAACTTATTGCTTCTGCAAACCACGGCTTCATGTCCAAGTTGATTGCATTTGGTACATTTAGTATCTGGTCTCCACCAACATCTGAACGGTGGATGGCCTTTCTTTTCGCAGTGCTGACAAGGCGGATAGTCTTTCTTTGATTTTCTACCCTTACCTCGAGTGTGAGTGTTCGAAGAATTTCTGCAGATGTTACTTGTGTTTTTCTCTCAGTATTCTTCTTGTGCTTTCCTCCTTCCTGGTGCCTAGCTAGCAAAGCTCCTTCTACTATTTGTTCTTGCCTCATGAGTCTTCGCTGTTCTTGAGCTTGCAAAGAATTCATCAATTCTGCCAAACTGAGTTTAGACATATCTTTTGTATTTTCCAAGGTGGTTATTGAAGCTTCATATCTTTCAGGCACTGTTACAAGAATTTTTTCAACAATTCTAGAATCTGGAAATTTAGTGCCAAGTAACCTTACCTTGTTGGCAATTTCATACAATCTGTCTTGGTACTCTTTGATTGTTTCTGACTCGTTCATCCTTTGCAATTCAAACTCCCGTATTAAATTTAGGACCTGCATTCCTCGTATCCGGTCATTTCCTTCATATTCTTCTTTGAGATAGTCCCACACTTCTTTTGCTGATCGGAGAGTGAGAACTTTTGTGAAAACGTTTGTTGAAATAGCAGCAAACAGAGTTGATTTTGCCTTAGCTTTTCGGGTCTTCTTTTCCTTGTGAGTTTTGATTTGGACCATGGTAGGATTGTTCGGCAGCGGAGGTATTTCGTAATCCTCTTCCACGGCCTCCCAAAGATCCAAAGCCTCAAGGTAAGTCTCCATCTTTACTGCCCACAGATGATAATTCTGACCATCAAAAACAGGAGGAGCAATTTGAGAAAAGCTGGTTTCGGTCTCCATTTCACACACAGATCCCTTAAGAAAATAGCTCTGATACCAATTGTAAGATTCAAATGAAGAAAATGGAATAAAAAAATAAAAATGCAGTTGCAGCAATACAAGAAAGAGTTTAAAGCTTTAACAGAGAAGAAACTGCAGAGAATAGTTTTTATTTGTATATGTATCTATTTCAGTTATTCAGTATTCAGCCCTTTAAATAGCTGAGTTACAACGTAGGTTGTTTCCAAAAATATCAATTCTGAGAATCAGAATACTAACAATTCCCTTCAAAATAGGGATATGCTCTAACTGTGAAACAAATTTATTGAATTTCAAATAAACAAGAAATCAAACTAACGTTCCTTAAGCAAATAACTAACAATAATGATAAGATATATTATACTTTAAAAAAAGAATTACTTTTTAAATCTTGATTATAACATTATTAGAATTAAAAGTGATAATAGAAAAGAATTAATCTTTATAAAATTTATATCTTTTTACATCAATCTATAATATATTTATCTTAAATATTTAATTGACTGAATATCCTATATTTCCACCCCTAAGAACATTATCCGCCTCCCTAAACTTCCCCCACATCTGTCATCTAACATAAGTATTGTCGAGTTTTCCCTTCCCCAGGTTCAAGACTTACCTGCAGAAGTTGAATCCATATCTGAGCTACCAATCGACCAAATCCCCTCCCTTAAAAAGGCATATGACAATCTCCCAGACCCTTTAACCGAGTTCCTCAAAAACTCAAACGTCAACTGGATAATCCATGACTTTGCTCCTTACTGGTTACCTAGAGTTGCAACTCTACTCGGCATCAACTTAATTTTCTTCAGCACATTCAATGCCACTTCGTTTGTTTCCATGGGTCCACCATCAGCTTTGCTCGGTGATCTCCAGCAGCGGCCAGAAGACTTCAAAGCCGTTCCCGAGGACCCTTGTAATATAGCTATATATGAAGCTCCACGAGACAGTGAACTACCAACACTGCATGGACGATGTATCTGATTCCCAGCGGGTGGGACTATTGATTGAAGGTTGCCAAGTTGTAACTATGCGCACCTGCTTCGAGTTCGAACCGGACGAGGTTAAATTACTTATTAAAGTTTTCCAGAAGCCTGCTGTTCCAGTGGGGTTGTTGCCTCCATCACTGCAGTGCCATTAAACGAGGATAAAAGAGATGATAAATGGTAAGCCATAAAAAGTTGGCTTGATAGCAAAGGAGAGAAGTCAGTTTTCCAAATCGCCCTTGGCAGTGAAGTGAATCTGAGTGAAGATTCCATGCACCAGTTGGCATTTGGAATAGAGAAATCCAACTTACCCTATATTTGGGTAGTAAGGAAACTCCCAGCGGGTGAAGGACAGATGGATGACATAATCCCTCCAGAGTTCGAAGAACGAGTTTCTAACAGCGGCCTGGTGTTGAGGGATTGGGAACCTCAGTTACGGATATTCTTCTATAGGGTGTTTCTTGTCTGCATTCCTCGTATCCGGTCATTTCCTTCATATTCTTCTTTGAGATAGTCCCACACTTCTTTTGCTGATCGGAGAGTGAGAACTTTTGTGAAAACTTTTGTTGAAATAGCAGCAAACAGAGTTGATTTTGCCTTAGCTTTTCGGGTCTTCTTTTCCTTGTGAGTTTTGATTTGGACCATGGTAGGATTGTTCGGCAGCGGAGGTATTTCGTAATCCTCTTCCACGGCCTCCCAAAGATCCAAAGCCTCAAGGTAAGTCTCCATCTTTACTGCCCACAGATGATAATTCTGACCATCAAAAACAGGAGGAGCAATTTGAGAAAAGCTGGTTTCGGTCTCCATTTCACACACAGATCCCTTAAGAAAATAGCTCTGATACCAATTGTAAGATTCAAATGAAGAAAATGGAATAAAAAAATAAAAATGCAGTTGCAGCAATACAAGAAAGAGTTTAAAGCTTTAACAGAGAAGAAACTGCAGAGAATAGTTTTTATTTGTATATGTATCTATTTCAGTTATTCAGTATTCAGCCCTTTAAATAGCTGAGTTACAACGTAGGTTGTTTCCAAAAATATCAATTCTGAGAATCAGAATACTAACAATTCCCTTCAAAATAGGGATATGCTCTAACTGTGAAATAAATTTATTGAATTTCAAATAAACAAGAAATCAAACTAACATTCCTTAAGCAAATAACTAACAATAATGATAAGATATATTATACTTTAAAAAAAGAATTACTTTTTAAATCTTGATTATAACATTATTAGAATTAAAAGTGATAATAGAAAAGAATTAATCTTTATAAAATTTATATCTTTTTACATCAATCTATAATATATTTATCTTAAATATTTAATTGACTGAATATCCTATATTTCCACCCCTAAGAACATTATCCGCCTCCCTAAACTTCCCCCACATCTGTCATCTAACATAAGTATTGTCGAGTTTTCCCTTCCCCAGGTTCAAGACTTACCTGCAGAAGTTGAATCCATATCTGAGCTACCAATCGACCAAATCCCCTCCCTTAAAAAGGCATATGACAATCTCCCAGACCCTTTAACCGAGTTCCTCAAAAACTCAAACGTCAACTGGATAATCCATGACTTTGCTCCTTACTGGTTACCTAGAGTTGCAACTCTACTCGGCATCAACTTAATTTTCTTCAGCACATTCAATGCCACTTCGTTTGTTTCCATGGGTCCACCATCAGCTTTGCTCGGTGATCTCCAGCAGCGGCCAGAAGACTTCAAAGCCGTTCCCGAGGACCCTTGTAATATAGCTATATATGAAGCTCCACGAGACAGTGAACTACCAACACTGCATGGACGGTGTATCTGATTCCCAGCGGGTGGGACTATTGATTGAAGGTTGCCAAGTTGTAACTATGCGCACCTGCTTCGAGTTCGAACCGGACGAGGTTAAATTACTTATTAAAGTTTTCCAGAAGCCTGCTGTTCCAGTGGGGTTGTTGCCTCCATCACTGCAGTGCCATTAAACGAGGATAAAAGAGATGATAAATGGTAAGCCATAAAAAGTTGGCTTGATAGCAAAGGAGAGAAGTCAGTTTTCCAAATCGCCCTTGGCAGTGAAGTGAATCTGAGTGAAGATTCCATGCACCAGTTGGCATTTGGAATAGAGAAATCCAACTTACCCTATATTTGGGTAGTAAGGAAACTCCCAGCGGGTGAAGGACAGATGGATGACATAATCCCTCCAGAGTTCGAAGAACGAGTTTCTAACAGCGGCCTGGTGTTGAGGGATTGGGAACCTCAGTTACGGATATTCTTCTATAGGGTGTTTCTTGTCTCACGGTGGTTGGAGTTCAATAATCGAGGCACTCAAGTTCGGCCGGGCTTTGATAGTGTTTTCTGGGGCAAGTGCGGATCAGGGGTTGAACGCTAGGTTGCTGCATGGGAGGAAGGTTGGGTTAGAAATAGAGAGAAATGAAACGGACGGTTCATTTACAAGCGACTTGGTGGCCGAGACGATTAGACAAGTGATGATGGAACCAAAAGGAGAGGCGATTAGGGCAAATGCGTGGGCAATGAGAGAGATTTTTGACAATGAAGAGTTGAGTAATAACTGCTTGGATGGATTCACTTGGATCATCGAAGAATTTGCACCTTCAGCTTGCCATAGTCAGGTTTAAGTTATCGATACTTCTTCATAATCATTCTGCTTGCCAAGTGGATTGCTCAAATAATTAAAGTACTGTATTCCATAAAGCAGTACTAATATAAAGTGTTGTTAGTTGTGATTAGAGTTATAATATAGCATGTGTTAAATGTGTACTGAAGAGTTATCTCAGATTATTCAATAAAATAAGAAGCGCTGCTTTTCTCTGTTTCTTTCACTCTCTTTCCACTGTTTTTCTTGCTGTCTGGAAATGGAACAATAGTTTAGGGCAAATAAATTTACTCATATGTTATTGTTGCACGTTAAATGGTCTATATCAGACCTAAATATTCTGCATTTATACCTTAACCTAACAGAAATAATATAAAAGAATAAATCAAGAACGCTTTAGAAAACCAAACGAGGGCATTAATTTTTTTCCCTTTGAAGAAAAAGCAAACTTCATTGATGACTAACTAACAAAATTAGCGGCAGATCAAAGCCAAAGTCTTCGGTTGCTCATTTTTACGTTCCACTGCAAATTTATTGACTTGTCTCCGCAGATGTGGGAAATGCCACATCAGCTAAATTCTACCGCTGGAGTCCGAAATAAGTGGCTTCTGATTTTTGACGAATTTGTTGACTTTTATATTTCTACCATTAATTGTAGAATTAGGCTTTTACTGAGTTAATTTTTCTCTATACGGCCAAAGACAAACAGGAGTTGAATTTTGGCTTCCGTACAGCTTGCAATAAAAGACAAAGGAGGTGATAGAAAACGCAACTTTATAACTTTAAACCCATAACAACAACTCCAACAGTTGTCCCATAGTTCATACATACTTTATATTAAGATTAAATTTACAGCTTGACGCATATACGAAACTATGAATTTAAACTTGTACTTACAAAAAAGAACACAAGGATTCACACAAAAACTTATGACCCGCGACCTTTAAACGTAAAATAATACAATGTATTATGTATTTTATAGTTAAAAAATGTTGACATCACAAATAAAATTAACTCCAAACATAATACATATACACAAATCATCAATTTTTTTTATAAATAACAATATTAGTATTTTGTGATTATTTTAATTTCGTTTAAATATGAGGTCATGTTTTCTTTTTTCCTGTCGAATTTTTTATTTTATATTGCACCTTGAATAAAATATGTATTAATCTTGAAATTCCATTTGTAGAGTGAAGGAAGAAATTTTTATATTAAATACCAGCTGTTACTTATCTATTAATAAATGGGTATATAAGGTGTAAGTACCATCAAATTGGTTAAAGTGGTAAAGTATATTACACTCTTAAAGAAGATTATAGGTTTAAACCTTGAATACGACATCATTGGAAAGTGTAGCTACGAACCTCAAACATATACTGTAAAATGATAATATAGAATACTAAAAAAAATTGAAAGCGACAAAGGAAATGTGAGAATTTTTTAGAGGGACCGGAATTGAGTGGTATGCTTGTTTAGAAGTTAAAATATGATTTCATTATTGTATTGACTTACACCTTTATAATTTTTAGAAGAACTAAATCAAATTATTATTATTTTTGAGAGGATCAAACTATAAATTTTTTTTTAGATAATTTGTGCCTGTGTTATCCAGAAAAAGCATTAAACTGTTACAATTACAATTGTATTCTCCCTCTACGTTAGTCCATGCATCATGTTTATGTAACCAACCTCAAACCCCATCTTGTACATAACTATTTTATTTACATTGCTGCTACTATTAATATTTCTTCCTAATAATCTCAACTTAAATACCTCTATGATGCTCCTTAATATGGCTTCCTCATTGCTTTTCCTTCCATGAAACAATCTTCTAGTCCTTTCCTTCCATAACGTATAGATAAAGGAGTTCCAAGTAAATTTTAGAATCAAAGTAAGGATTTTCCTTGTAAGCGTACCATTGTTCACTGTAGTTCATTTTCCCATGTCATAACAGATCTCTACACCTAGCATAACTTCGAAATTTCTCTTCATATTTTCTTTGAGTAAGCACATTCAAAGAAAATGTGATTATGAGTTTCAAGCTACATGTTACAAAGAATATGCTTATTTCATCCCCATGCATCCCAAATGAAATTAAGCTCTACTTAAAGAAAATGTAATTTCGAATTTCAAACTATAATTTTACTATATATTAACTTGTAAGTTTATAGATTTTGAGATCTAAAATTTATTAATCTCATTTTAGGGGCAATGCCCTATTAATTACTCCTGTTTTGAAGAGGAATAATCATGATTTTTTTAAAAATTGATCATTATATACTGTAAAACGAATTTAAAAATTATATATTTTGAAAAAATCTATTTAGTCGAGGTTGTGTTATATTTTTGCAAATATAAGTTGGAGGTTGAGAAACTAATAAATGGTAAGGCATTTTAAGTAGTTTCGAAGCTAATAAATATAGGTGACATAACTTAAAAGAAAAGCCAGAGAAGGAAACATAATAATAAGGTTTTAATTTTGATTATCATCCCACAGTGGGGACAATTCAATGAAATTAGACAGCTGTGTTAAGAGGTCTCATTAAATTAACCATCTTACAGAACAGACCCATAACCAAATAGCTTTATATGGAAGTTTCTCATGTGGCTTAGCTAGCCTCATTTATTTCAATACCTAATTTAACATATTATTGCTGGAAAAACTAAATTGGAAGCATACCTAAAATATTCTTTCTGTTTTTAGATTTTAATTTGGCTCCAGGTTTTACATTAAATAATAAATTCAGCATTTGTTGAATATAATAATAAAAATAATAGCTAATGACATTAAAATAGTAAATTTTAAGAAATTTATGTCTAACAAGATAATTATTATATTTACTTATTAAATTTTGGTAAAATTATCATTTTGTCCCTACACTTTTAATTTCTTTGTAGTTTAGTCTCTAGGCTCAAAAAATAAAATTTATATAATTTAATCCTTACTCAAGCCTAGTCAATTTTATACATATTAATAGCAGTCCATATATTTCACAAAATTCACAAATTTAAACATAAATTTATCATCTTTTTCAATTTAATCCCTAATTGATAATTCTATCAAAATTCTCTTTATAAAAGTTGTTTATCTAACAACAACCATTCATTTTCTATTATCAAACTTCAAACTTCAAGCATATTCATTAATGGAAAAACCCTAATACTTTAACGATTTTGCAAATTAATCCCTGAACTAGCTAGATTAAGCTACTATGATATCAGAAATATAGAAATCATCAAAAACGGGACAAAAATTCATACCTAATTGAGCAAAATAACTTTACCTAAATTTTCAAACTTCCATGGTTAGGTTTCTTTTTTCTTTTTTTAATTTTTGGTAGAAGATAATGAGAATAGATGATAATAGTTTATTTTATTTTATTTATTATAACTTTAATCACTAATTTTTAAAATTAACCTTAATATTTCATTCAATTTCCAATTATGACTATTCATACTTATTCACTAACCACTTTAATGGCCTATATAAGGACTTCCAACTTAAAATCCTATAGCTATTTAATACATTTAGCTATTAGAACTCAACTTTTGCACTTTACGCAATTTAGTTCCTTTTATCAAATTAAGTATGTAAACGGTAAAATTTCTTAACGAAATTTTTATATGGTATTTTTATCATACTGTAGACCATAAAATAATAATAAAATAATTTTTTTCCTTTTCCGGATTTGTGGTCCCGAAACCACTTTTTCGATTTCACTAAAAATGAGCTATTACATTAAATAATAAATTTGAATATAATAATAAAAATAATAGTTAATGACATTAGAATATTAAAATTTAAGAAATTTATGTCAAACGAGATAATTATTATATTTACTTACTAAAATATGGTTTTATCTTACTTGCGTTTTTACTCTCTCTTTCTTTTTTTTTCCAATACTAAGCAATAAAAAATAATAATAAATTTTAACAATAATAATCTTATATTTTGAATAATATTCTTAATATATTATTGAAAATATTTATATCAATATTTTAATGGCAAATATATATATTAAAATTTTTAATTATTTTATAGTAAAATATAAATAAATTAATTATATAAATATGAGTATTTGTTTAAATCAGGCTTAAACAAATATTGTAATTTAAATAAAATTTTAATTAGGTATTTTATTATTAAGTTTATATATGATATTAATAATTATAAAATATTATCTTATTATAAAATAATTTATGATTCTGAAAAAGAAATGATACTATAATTTTTCTTGTAATAAATATATTTATGTTGAGTTTATTTCTCTAAAAACAACTTTTATAAAATGATTTCAAGAAAATTTGTCAAAGAATGAAAACTATTTTACAGCAGAAGTCTTCAAACACAAAAAAAAAATCAACTTTTTAAAAAAATCAATATATATTTTAAAAATAATTTTTTAAAAGTTATATTCAGTAAAACAAACACAACTTAAATATAATCGAAGTCTATCAAATATAATATTTAATTTTTAAGTTATTTCCAATTCTTTTATTACTATTCTTGAATGAAAAAGAATTAAACAAGACAATTTAGATTTTACCAATCAAACATTTTTAAATAATTAAAATTGTACTTATTAATCTAATAATGGTTAGATTATATTTTATATAATTACATTGCCCAAACATACTTTAATATTGGATCATGCAATGGACTTTGGTTCACATAGCGACACGATTCAATCATTGGACAATGGACGTCATAAAGAAGTCAAAAGAAGTGTGATGCAAGATGCAGGGTTTGAATGTTACAGCTTGTTACTTTTCAGACAAGACAAGGATGGTATGATGTTGAAAACAAATTATGTTCCAATCAAATCATTCTCTTAATTGTGGTTCTTTAACATTTCTGAAGTTTGCCTTTCCATTGTCTATATTAGTCTTATAGCACCAAAACCAATTGCGGATTACAACATTTGAGATTCTCATTTTCATTTTGTCAAAAATATTTTGGGAAATTCGTAGCCTTGCAAAAAGATTGGAATTAAAAAAAAAAACATCCATGTTCTTTGTAATCACTTATATATGTAGTCACCATTGGTGGTGATTAATCAGAACTTCCTACGAAAGTAGATTAGTTAAAATGCAGATTAAAAGTGAAAATTATTTATCTATTATGTTAAAAGAAGGAATACAGTGTAAACCATACTTGTTTGTGTTGAAACGCCGGTACCCCCATGGCACAGCGGAAAAAAAAAATATATACATTCCGGCGATCCAAATCATGGATCTATGTGCGAGGAACGAATCGGGGTGAAAAAGTTTCGAAATTACCAAAATTTCGATCTGAGTAGACAGTGAAGCCTCGGCAATGAGAATACTATTTTGATTTCGAATTCAAGCTACAATCCTTATGATCCTGACCTTTACGCAATCCACCCAGTTGACAAAGAATGGAAGAAATCCCCAAAAACTATTTTCTGAGATATTTTGCTTGACAGCGACTACACCTAATAGCAAAGCTTCGGGTTTTTATATATATATATATTCACTTTTTAGGGTTTTTCTCCCTTTCTAAATATAACTCCCTTTATAATTGGTATGTATATATCGAATTAAATTTTAATCTGAACATAATAATCATAATTAAAATAAATAAATATAATAATATTTTAACCGAAAATTATAATTACATTAATTATATAATAAAGATTTCGGTAAACTATATTTATTTAAATTTATATACGAACCAAATTCATATATTAATAGAATTATGTTCTCCTTATGTGTTCAACATCCTTGTACATATAATATGTTCGATATTTGATTGCCCAATTAAATTAATTCTATAATTAATTTAATTCATGTGACAACCAAACAACAATACCAACTATGTTTATTCCATTCATTTCAACCATAAGGTGTGACCCTGTAGGTTCTTGTAACGTTAGCAGTAATACTAGAACGATTCTAATGTTACAAACAATGAATGGCATCTAGCAATGCATCATTGCTACCTAAGTTACAAGAAGTCATGATTCGACATAACCTTTTGTGATTAATCTTTTATGCATTAATCCTTAAGTCCTTTATCTCTGGAATGGACACAAGTCATGGAATAGTCACACTTGCATAGTCCATCCCATGTTTCTTGATACCTTGAGTAGACTATGATACACAAATAAGTATGACATCTCATATCAACTTATTTGAGCATGGCCATGCATTTCTAGTCTCACTCAATCAAGTGGCCTAAGATATTACTCCTATTATATAGGAGGGACTTATCCTATATTGATCAACCATATCCCTCTACATAGATTGTGGTATAACCAACATCAGCCTTTATAAATCAACCAGTTATGGTGTACGTTTGACTGTATCAAAATATACAACTCACGATGTTCGGATAATGATGATCTCAAGTCTAAGGATCATATACATATTAATCACTATGAGTAATGTTGTGACAATTACATAATAATCCAAGAAACATACTCATAGCGGGTCAGTCCAATATGTTGTTCTCTAACACACATATTCATGCGTTGATTCTGACACTCCATATCAATGGCAACTCTTTATCATCAATCAACTACATGTTAGTCTTAATGCATTATTGTTGTCCTAGTCAACAATAATACTTGACTAAGGACTTTTTAAGAATAATCATATTATTCTCAGGACATTATTATAAAACAGTTTATTTATACACACAGAAAAGAAACTGAAATAATAATGGCAACGCCTTATATTAATAAACATGGTAAATCAAGTATGTTATTACAACCATCTCATGATTGATCTTTGGGCATACTCTTACAGTTTGTATAGATGATCTAACTTGAATTTAGTTTAAACATCGAATGAGATACAAAATTAATTAGTAAGTTAAAAATAATAAAGTGGGATATATATATGTCACTCGAATCTAATTGAAACAATGATTAATAGTTGTTCGGTACTTTGATTAATAGTTACTCGTAAATGCCGTTCCAATTGCTAACAATCATTGATCCCGTAACAATTAACCTATTTATCGGTAAACTAAGTTGTAAAGCTACATTCTTGAGTGTGATTGTACATTCACCGCATGAAATATGGAATGTGTGTGTTTCCACCAAGGCGTTGATAAGTGTGGGATCCAATTTACACCCCCGAGCATATGAGACACGTGCAAAAATCTCGCCTCTTACAAGTGTTGTTCAATTACACACGATTGCCATGCAGATAGATCGTGCATGTATGTCTTCAAAATCTAATCTTCGACATGATTATATAAACATAAAAAAATTATAAATTTAACAATATTAAAACTTAATAATGAACTTAATTGAAAATAAAAAATTTTTAAAATGTTTTCTTTATCATTTGTAATTGGACGTTGAAAATGTGGTTTTCATCGAAACAAATAAGAGGAATTGTTATTATAAAAATCAATTAAAACGAATAAATTACAAAATAGAAAATTAAAACAACAAGAAATTGAGAGAAATTTAATGAAAAATTGATAAAAACTTGAGAGAATAGATCAATTGAGAGAATTGAGAAAATGATATTTGAATGGAAAATAAAAAAAATGACTTGAGTTTGTATGGCAAATAAACTAGCCGCTTTTAGTCATTGCCTGAAAATGTGTCTAGCAGGACATATTTTCTTGCCTAGTCAGACGAAATAGAATTTGTTTTTAACTAAGTTAGTAGAAAAATACGTTTAATTTCTTTTTTTTCTAAATATTCTAAAAATAAACCTATTTATCTAAATATTCAAAAAAAATCTAAAAAAAAACTTTAATTTTTTAAAAAACTGACTTACTTATCAAATTTAGCCCAGATTCCATCTAACTCTCAATATCTATTGGAAGCATCCACAATTGAAGACCGTTAATTTCTCAAGTCTGACCACTAAACAATGGTCCACGTTAATAGAATCCTACGTGTCAGAACCTATGAGATTATGGGACCACAACAAACAGCATTTCACCACGTGTCACGAATGAATCCGGGTTGTTGAATTGAAATGAAGGGAGGCAGAGGAAAAGCCTTGTTTATTTTATTTAATTTTTTATATTTTAATTACTTTTTCCCCAGGTTTTATTGTCTCTACATGTAATAACCTGAGCCCCCCCTCTTGGCCCCTGCTTCGTTGTCAGAATCACCAAAAACCATAAAAGGAGAGAACAAGAAAATACCTTATTTCGTTTACAAGGGGGAAAGAAGAGAGCGATAGAAAGGGATCGTGAGGTATAATAATGGAGAATCATGAGGAGGAAGTGAAAGAAAGAGAGATGACGGAGGAGGAGGGGGCGGAGGAAGAGCAGGAGGAAGGGGATGATGTGACCAGCTTGACGCTTGAAAGGGTGGCTGCGGCTAAGCAGTTCATTGAAAGCCACTATAAAGCTCATATGAAACATATCCAAGATCGTAAAGAAAGGTATATCGGAGTTTTCTATGTATATAATAATATATGTATATTGCATGTTGATTATATCTATATTATTCATTTTTTGATTTTTTTTTTTGCATGGCCTTGGATGTTTCTTTCGAGAAGATCTTGTTTTGGGTATTTTCAGAGTCATTTGATTTTTCAAGCTTGAATGTATAACGTGTTTGGTTTTTAATATTGCATGGCATTGGATTTGGTATTGGTATTGGGAAATTTTTATTCTTTTGTTTTTGCACTTTGAATTGAAAATCAACTGAAAAGTTATAAACTTGGGGGTTGTTGATGAAGGGAAATGTGTTTTAAAGGCTATGCTTAATTAATGAATCAGTGTCTTTTTCCGTCCTGGGGTAACCGGGTGCTGTTATACAGACATCCAATAGATTGATGTGTTTCCGGGTATTCTTTTATCATTTCGTCCAACACGAATTAAAAAGTGTTCAAAAGATTATAGGAACATCAAGCTGATAGCAAGTTATTGTAGGATTTGGATGGCAGTGGGAGCTTTGCAATGAAATAAAGAGAAAAGTGAATCTAGATCAAATAAACAAATTTCGAGGTTCTTTTTTTTTTCCCCATAACCTTTTCTATCCTCTATGTACATGGCAACAATGCTCTAGAGTTCTCGGAACGTACACATACAAAAGTGCTTTCATATGATGAGTATATATATGTTTACTTTTTCCCCCAATGAACTTGTTGGTGAAGAAATGGATAGAAATTTCAATTTTTTCTCGATGAAAATTACATATTTATATTGCTACGCAAGTCCATTGTTCTATGAACATCACAGCAGGAAAAGGAGCTCTAAAAGGAGTGAAACTGCCAACAAGGGCTTATCCATCGTTCAAAGGACCAACTAAGGCCATGGTCCAAAGTTTTTATATCTGCCAACCCCTTTTGTTTGAATTAGCTATGTCAGAGAAAGCTGCATTACCTTTTGCATCTATTGTTTTTTCGATCTCTTTCAGTCTTCCAAGACTCTGGAGTCTGGAACCTATGTTGGAAGAAGCATTTTTGTTATAGCCCCTGTGTACACAAGAAGAGACTCTCATATGTGTTGAAAAGACAAATTAAAAGGGGTGTTGAAAAGTCAAAAAAATGGGAGGTGCAAGTGGCACCGAAAGAAAAAAAATGGTAGGCAAGTTGTTTAAAGTTGAATGGGATAATTGCAATTTTGGTCCCTAATTTTTTAGGCCATTTGCAAGTTAGTCCCTGAACCTCAACTATAAATAGGCCTAACCATTTCTCATTTACACCATCCCAACCAATCTTTCTCTCTTAGTTTTTCTCTCTTATCCCATTTGAGAATTCTTAAGGAATTCTATTTGTTTGTAATATTTTGGAGATAGTAAAGTTATCATCTGGTGTTAGTGCCCGAGGACGTAGGTATAATTTACCGAACCTCGTTAAAACTCTTATGTTCTTTTTGTCCTATTTTTCTTTCAATATTTGAGGGTATAATAGTAGTATTTAATTGTGCTATTAAATTACGTTAGAAGGAATATTCTGACTAAGGAAAGACTTGGTATTTAAGAGATCCTTGTGATCCACCTCTCTTCCCTGGGAATTGAACTTTGTGTGATTTTTTAGTATAATAATTTACACGCTTCCGACCCTATTGGAACAACAAGTGGTATCAGAGCCGAAGGTTAATCGTAGTATGCTCTGTGGTTGCAGCAGTTCTTCCACATCAGAAAAGATTTTCTTAGGTATATTGAAAGATTATGGAGAAAACGGTCGGTGTAGGAGCTTCAACATCGTCCATGTGAACAAGACCGACAATTGCAAATGCAAGATTGGCCGTGGAGATCTTTGATGGCACGGGCCATTTTGGTATGTGGCAAAGTGAGGTTCTAGATGCCCTTTTTCAGCAGGGTCTAGACATTGCCATTGATGAAGAGAAACCAGATGATGTACAGGAGAAAGATTGGAAGGCGATCAATCGGTTGGCATGTGGCACAATTCGATCATGCCTTTCTCGAGAGCAGAGGTATGCTTTTTCAAAGGAGACTTCTGCAAATAAGTTGTGGGTGACACTTGAAGAAAAATTTTTGAAGAAAAACAGTCAAAATAAGCTCCACTTGAAGAAAAGACTGTTTCACTTCACATACGTCCCAAGTACCATAATGAATGATCACATCACCAAATTTAATCAGTTAGTCACTGATTTGCTGAATATGGATGAGACATTCAAAGATGAAGATTTGGCTTTGATGCTGTTGGGGTCACTTCCTGAGGAGTTTGAGTTCCTAGAAACTACTCTACTTCATGGCAGGAGCGATATATCTCTGAGCGAAGTCTGTGCGGCGTTATACAGTTATGAACAGAGAAAGAAAGACAAACAGAAAAACTCAATCAGAGATACAGAAGCTTTAGTAGTCCGAGGTCGTTCATACACTCGGAAGAAAACTCAAAAGGGGAGATCAAAGTCAAAGTCCAGACTCGGGAAAGATGAATGTGCTTTTTGTCATGAGAAAGGCCACTGGAAGAAAAATTGTCCAAAGCTGAAGAATAAGGGAAAAGCTGCTGTAGATGCTTGTGTTGCTAAGCATGATACTAGTGACTCTAAACTATCACTGGTTGCATCATCATCGTCGTTCCATTCAGATGAGTGGATATTGGATTCGGGTTGTACCTATCATATGTCCCCTAACCGGGAGTGGTTCTCTGATTTAGTAGAACTAAATGGAGGAGTTGTTTATATGGGCAATGACAATGCCTGTAAAACTGTTGGGATAGGTTCAATCCAATTAAAGAATCAAGATGGATCAACCAAAGTTTTGACTGATGTTCGGTACGTGCCCAGTTTGAAGAAAAATCTCATCTCATTGGGAGCCTTGGAATCCAATGGTTCAGTTGTTACTATGAGAGATGGGATTTTGAAAGTGACATCTGGCGCACTTGTGATATTGAAGGGCATCAGGAAAAATAACTTGTATTACTACCAAGGTAGTACAGTTATTGGAGCAGTCGCTACAGCTTCCGGTAACAAAGAATTGGACTCAATGCAGTTGTGGCATATGAAGTTGGGACATGCCAGCGAAAAATCCTTGCAAATTCTGGCAAAGCAAGGATTGTTGAAAGGTGCAAAGGCTTACAAATTAAAATTTTGCGAGCATTGTGTTCTGGGAAAGCAAAAGAGAGTGAAATTCGGTACTGCTATCCATAATACAAAAGGTATTTTGGAATATGTTCACTCAGATGTGTGGGGGCCTTCCAAGACACCTTCATTGGGAGGAAAACACTACTTTGTTACTTTTGTTGATGACTTTTCCAGAAGATTTTGGGTGTATACCATGAGAACTAAGGATGAGGTGCTTAGAGTTTTTCTTAAATGGAAAACTATGATCGAAAACCAGACTGGCAAGAAAATCAAGCGGCTTAAGACAGACAATGGAGGGGAATATAAAAGTGATCCGTTCTTCGATGTGTGCCAAGAGTATGGTATTGTTCGACACTTCACAGTTAGGGATACACCACAGCAGAATGGATTGGCAGAGCGTATGAATCGAACATTGCTAGAGAAAGTTCGATGCATGTTGTCCAATGCTGGGTTGGGCAAGCAATTTTGGGCTGAGGCTGTGACATACGCTGGCCATCTTGTTAATCGTTTGCCATCATCTGCATTAGAAAGAAAAACTCCTATGGAGGTATGGTCTGGAAAACCGGCTACAGATTATGATTCCTTACATGTGTTTGGATCCACTGCATATTACCATGTGAAGGAGTCAGTTAGATCCGAGGGCAAAGAAAGCTCTCTTTATGGGAATCACTTCTGGAGTGAAGGGATTTCGTCTTTGGTGCTTAAGCACAAAGAAAATGATCTGTAGCAGAGATGTTACCTTTGATGAATCTGCCACATTGAAAAAGGTAGCAGATAAAGATATTCAGACGAGCAATACTCCACAACAGGTGGAGCGTACTCCAAAACAGGTGGAGTTTGAGCAGATGGGGATTTGCCCAGTTAATAAGTCTAATTCTCCAGCCACAATAGAGGAATTAGAGGTTGAAGAGGTTCTGACCCAAGAACCACTAAGTACAACAGAACTAGTTGCAGTTGCAAGGCCACGGAGAGAAATTCGTAAACCTGCTCGATTTACTGATATGGTGGCCTACGCCCTTCCCATTGTTGATGATATTCCTATCATTTATCAAGAAGCAATGCAAAGCTTAGAAAGTGATAAATGGAAAAGCGCCATGGATGAAGAAATGCAGTCTCTCCTGAAGAACAATACTTGGGAATTGGCGCAATTACCGAAAGGTAAAAGGGCAATCGGATGCAAGTGGGTATTCGCAAAGAAAGATGGATCTCCTAGCAAGAAGGATATTCGCTACAAGGCAAGATTGGTAGCTAAAGGCTACGCTCAGAAGGAGGGAATTGACTACAATGATGTATTTTCCCCTGTTGTGAAGCATTCCTCCATTAGAATTTTGTTGGCCTTGGTAGCACAGTTGAATTTGGAACTAGCTCAACTTGATGTTAAGACGACTTTCTTGCATGGTGAGTTAGAAGAGGAGATCTATATGACTCAGCCCGAAGGATACACAGATGCTGGTGGTAGAAATTGGGTTTGTAAGCTGAACAAATCGCTATATGGATTGAAACAATCCCCGAGGCAGTGGTACAAGCGATTTGATAGCTTTATGAGAAGGCAGAAGTACACAAGAAGCAAATATGACAATTGTGTATATTTGCAGAAGCTGCATGACGGATCTTTCATTTATCTACTCTTGTATGTTGATGATATGTTAATCGCTTCGAAGAGCCAAAATGAGATAGATAAGCTGAAGGCTCAGTTGAATCAAGAGTTCGAGATGAAAGATCTAGGTGAGGCCAAGAAGATTCTCGGCATGGAGATAAGTAGAGATAGACCGAGAGGCAAGCTCTGTTTAAATCAGAAGCAATATCTGAAAAAGGTATTACAATGTTTTGGTGTAAATGAAAACACAAAACATGTAAGTACCCCACTTGCTTCTCATTTGAAACTTAGTGCTCAATTATCTCCGAAGACTGAAGATGAAAGAGAATATATGGCGAAAGTCCCATATGCTAATGCAGTTGGGAGTTTGATGTATGCGATGGTGTGTACGAGGCCTGACATTTCACAAGCTGTTGGAGTTGTGAGCAGGTATATACATGATCCTGGAAAAGGACATTGGCAAGCTGTGAAATGGATTCTACGGTATCTTCGAAAAACCATAGATGTTGGTTTAATTTTTGAACAGGATGAAGCACTTGGTCAGTTTGTAGTTGGATATGTTGATTCCGACTTTGCTGGTGATTTAGATAAACGTCGTTCAACTACGGGGTATCTGTTTACTCTTGCGAAAGCCCCAGTGAGTTGGAAGTCTACCTTACAATCTACAGTAGCTGTGTCTACTACAGAGGCAGAATATATGGCAGTTACAGAAGCTGTTAAGGAGACTATTTGGCTTAATGGATTGTTGAAAGACTTAGGAGTTGTTCAAAGTCACATAAGTTTATATTGTGACAGTCA